>NW_026112235.1:0-135000 GCF_024679095.1 Eriocheir sinensis
TGATTAACATTATTCATTGCTTTATAAATATACCTTTTCCTTAAGATTTCCGCTGAAGAAAACTTGAAATTTGACTAACATTTTTCATTGCTTTATAAATATACCTTTTCCTTAAGATTTCCGCTGAAGAAAACTTGAAACTTGATTAACATTATTCATTGCTCTTTAAATATACCTTTTCCTTAAGATTTCCACTGAAGAAAACTTGAAATTTGATTAACATTATTCATTGCTCTTTAAATAACAAGATTTGTCTAAACTTCATTCACCACTAACATTCTTCATTGCGTTTATAGTATATTTTTCTTTATGATTTTATATATACATTTTTGCTCAGCTTCCCCCCATAAAAAATACTTCCAAAGACATCCAACTCACCAATAACAGTCTACATTCATTCACCACTAACATTCTTCATTGCGTTTATAGTATATTTTTCTTAATGATTTTTTTTTACGTAATCGCTCCCTTTCCTCCCCTCAAAAGAACCTTACCACAAATATCAAACTCACCCCTAACATTCAACATTGATTCTCCACCAACATTCTTCACTGCTTTTAGAATTACATGCTTTTCTTTATGATTTTTGAAACTTGCTCATTTTCTCAAAAAAAAAAAAAAAAAAAAAAAATCCAGATATCCAACTCACCATTGACATTCAACATTCATTATCCACTAACATTCCTCATTACTTTTAGAATATACATTTAATGATGATTTTATGTACACTATCGGTCACCCTCTCCCAATAAAACAGGACTATTGCCACAGATACTCAACATTCATTTCAAAATACACTATGTCCATGGCTGCGAATTCCCCTGGTCACCTGCGTAATAGGAAATGTTGTATTAATTTTGAGCATAAATTTATGATAATCAGTTGTGATCATGAGTGTGTAGTCCTGCCAGTCTGTTGATTTAATTTACATATATTCACCTGCTTTTTATATCGTCAGTTTTCGCATTGATTTCTGTATGTTTATTTATCTATTTAGTTAGTTTTTGCTTTTATCCTTTCTCTTTTCTTTTTGCAATACTGTAATCCATCAGTCAGTACTCAACGGTTCCAATTCTATCTCTTTATATCACTTTCGAGTTTGGACGGCAAGCACACACATCCTTCCTCTCTTTCTAATCAATTCTATATTCCATTAGTCCGTCAATCACCCGGCCGTCAGTCATCTATATATCGTCTTATTCTTGCAACTGTACCTCATTATATCCCTTGGGAGTCTGGATGGCAAGCTCTCCTTTCTCTTTTTCTAATCATTTCTATATTCCATTAGTCCGTCAATCACCCGGCCGTCAGTCATCTATATATCGTCTTATTCTTGCAACTGTACCTCATTATATCCCTTGGGAGTCTGGATGGCAAGCTCTCCTTTCTCTTTTTCTAATCAATTCTATATTCCATTAGTCCGTCAATCACCCGGCCGTCAGTCATCTACATCGCTTCTTTCTTTCCAACTGTACCTCTTTATATCCCTTGGGAGTTCGGACGGCAAGCTCTCCTCTCTCTTTTTCTAATCAATTCTATATTCCATTAGTCCGTCAATCATCCCGGCCGTCAGTCTCTCATATCGTGGCGAGGAAACACATTACGAATTCTCACCGCGATTCAAGGTCACGTTTGGGGCTGGTCGTGGACTGGCGGGCGGCGACACACATTGACAGCCACCTCGGGACTCCACACCGCCGCCGCCACCACGGCTTTCCCTTTTTGATCTCATCCTTATCGGGGCGCGGCATAAAATTGAGCGGGATTAAGATAAACAGTCGTTCGAATCTCATTAGTAAGGGCGCGCATTGTCATCGTTATCGCATTGTTGCACGGCTAACGGCATAATGTTGTTGCCTGGACGAGGAGAGGAAAAAAACTGAAACATTCACTAACACCTCGGCGCCCAGGAACTCATATTTAACAAGACTTTCGTAGGAGTTTTAAGTATCTCCACGGGTAGCTTTATGGCCCTGGTGGTAGTTTGACCCTTCCTCTGTACCGTGAACCTAAAACCACACTCGTGAGAACCCGACTGATCTCCTTTTCGGCCTTTGGAAATATGTGACAAGCGAGCCGGGAACATCTGACACTACAGAGCCTGAGTACACCTCCTCTCCACCTGTTTGAGGGTTGCCAAGTACCGCCACGCGCACACTCACTGAGCCGCGGCGGTCAGAGCTTAGTAGTCACCCGCCTGTTGACATTACTGGTGAGTTGCATGATCCCGCGCCTCTCACAGCTCGGTAACCTTTAGGGCGGTCCTCTGCGCCCCGCCACACGTGCGCTGGACAGTGCCAACACGGAAGGAGGTTACAAGAGAGCGTTGCAAACTCGATACGTCAGATTGGCAAGTACTGTTTGATTTTCCTTCTGTAATGTCATACGATTTGTCCTGTTTGACGTTTCTGTTGGTTAACTTTGATTCACGTTCCTTCTTTGATAGTTGTGTTCCTTATTAGATAGTGTCGGAGGAGTAGGAAAGGTTGAATGCGAGGAAAGGAAACGAACATGACATCACAAGCGTCTAAGGAAATCACGTTGGGGGTTTCCAGGAAAGACATAACCAGTATTTTCTTTGCACATAAACACCAGGAGAGAAATTGTCTGCACCTGAGAAAGGAAAACGTCCCTCTTGAATCTTTTACTTAACTATATTTTAAAAGCGTCTTCAATAAAACTGGCTGCCATGAAAGTAGTAAGCAATCATAAAAAAAAACATCCCGGTATCATGGTATTGTTGGACGGGTTCTAAGCGTGTTATCTAAAGCAAAGCGATTAACACCACAAGATGCCACTGAATGCGATGCGATAAGAGGGTTGGAAGGCTTTTATGATCTGTTTCACGTTTCTATTTTCACTTAGATAGAACTGAAAGTGTATAGCCATTGATATTTCGTTTCATTTCGGTAAATTGGACTAAGAAAGGTCTCGTATTAACTGATCTTTGCTACATATCACATCTCTCTCTTCGGTTAGATGGAATTCAGAATATATTCCTATTGACATTTCGTTTCCTTCGGTAAATTGGACTAAGAAAGGTCTCGTATTAACTGATCTTTGCTACATATCACATCTCTCTCTTCGGTTAGATGGAACTCAAAACACATTCCTACTGACATTTCGTTTCTTTCGGTAAATCGGACGGTCGTGTAGTAACCAATCTTTCGTAACTTTTCTGTGAAGTGGACGAATATGAATACATCGTCGGATATTTCACAACTTATCCGTAAAAATAGACTTGGAAACGTGGTATAGCGATCTAGACATCATAGTTTGCTCACCACAGTTTACGCATCGCAGTTAGTATGTTGTTTACAGCGTGACGGAAACATTATAAGTAGTAGCAGTAGTAGAAGGGAAGGTGGAAGCAATAATAGCAGTAGCAATAAAAGTAGTAGTAGTAGCGGTAGTAGTGGTATATAAGTAATAGCTCTCGTAGTAAACGTTGTAGAGGTGAGGAGGTGGAGCACATATGTTCTCGGCGACCTTGGATGCATGCAGGTAACACGAAGTTCACCGCCGCCACCTGTCCAGCCTTACATATTTCCCCCTCTCCTCCCCCTCGCCCTCCAATCTCACCATATGTATACGCTCTCCCCCGCCATCCCTCACTCCCCTTCCACTTCTTCCTGTCACTCCCCTTCCTCTTCTCCCTCTCACTCCCCTTCCTCTTCTCCCTGTCACTCCCCTTCCTCTACTCCCTCTCACTCCCCTTCCTCTTCTCCCTCTCACTCCCCTTCCTCTTCTCCCTCTCACTCCCCTTCCTCTTCTCCCTCTCGCTCCCCGTCTCCTCCTCCTTCCCTCTCCTCGTGTGTCCCTGTATTTTCCAGCTCGTTTTCTTTACGCTTACAGTTTCACTTTTTTTATATATACGTTTTATTAAAGTGTCTCCTCTCTCTCCCTCTCCCTCTCCCTCTCCCTTTCCCTTCCCCTTTCCCTCCTCCTCTTCCTCTCCCTCTCGTTCCTTAACTATATATTTCCATTCCATTATAGTTCCTCCTTTCTCCTCGTTTTCTTCCTCCTTCCTTTATCTCCCCATTCGTAAATATTTATCCATCTCCCCATTCCACTAGTCTCCACACATTCCACGACCGACGCATGGCCTCAATCCACTCTCTGTCCCCCTTCCCCCATCCTCCTCCTACTCCACTCTACCTTTCCACCCTTCCTCCCCTCCACCTCTCCTCACCGTCCTTGTCATTCACCTCCGGGCGTCTCACACCCTCCACTTCTACTCCACACTCACCTGGACCTCCACCTGACCCTCACCTGTATTAAGCCTTCCCGTCCCCTGCCTCTTTTTCCTCCTCCTCCTCCTCCTCCTCCTGTCTCCTCACCTAACCACCTGTCTATCTTTCTCTTCTCTCTCCCTATATCTTTTTACTTCCCTTCTTTTTCCACCCCATTATTATCCACCCCAGCCCTTCTTCCACTCCGTTGCCCTTCATTTCCCATCAATCACCCGCCCCTTCCTCCTCTTCCTCCTCTCCCTTTCTCTTCCTCCCATCACAGGTTTGACGCACCCATCTCACGTTACATAACTCTGTCCCCATCATCTACCCCCTATTCCCCCTTCCCTACAAGCCTCCCCATTCCTTACCCATGTCTAGTAACTACCCATTCCTTACCCATATCTAGTTTTTACCTATTTCTTACCCATGTCTATTTTTTAACCCATTTCTTACCCATGTCTATTTTTTAACCCATTTTTTACCCATGTCTAGTTTTTACTCATTCCTTACCCATGTCTAGTTTTTAACCCATTTCTTACCCATGTCTATTTTTTAACCCATTTCTTACCCATGTCTATTTTTTAACCCATTTCTTACCCATGTCTAGTTTTTACTCATTCCTTACCCATGTCTAGGCCTTACCTATCATAGTGACTCCAATATGCTATCTACTGCCTCCCTCTTCCCTTCCCTTCCCTTCCTTCGTTCCCCTTCCCTTCCCTTCACCCTACCTCCCCTTCCCTTCTCTGCACTGTCATTCACTCTCTTCTCCTTCTCTCTCCCTTTTTTTTATCTCCCTTCCTTTAACTCCTCCTTCTTCTCCTTCTCTTGCCTTTTTCTCCTTTATCACAACTATTAATCTTTTTCTTTTTTCTTCTTGCATTTTCTTCACATCCGTTTGGCTTTTCCTTGTTACGTATTTTCCTTCTTTCACATCCTTCCTTCCTGTCCCTTCCTTTTTCCCTACTTTAGCTTCTGTGTTTACGCCACATCCTGCAACATCCTATGACATCCTCTCAGTTCCTTCCCTTAAACATCAGTCTCAAGTTTTATCCTTCACCTCCTTCCTTCACTTTCTCATTCCCTATCTGTCCTCTCCTTAATTTTCGTTCACGTCAACCCCTTCTCCATCCTCCTCCTCCTCCTCCTCCTCCTCCCTGTATCACGCAATCCATTTCCCATTAATCCCTCCCCATCCCCACCTCCTCCTCCTCTTCCTCCTCCTCCATCTCCCTTCCCCCCTTCGCCTCCCTCCCCACAATGAAAATTCTTACGCAATCCTTCATAACGCCCACCTTCCCGCCGCCCACCTGCTGCCGTTCGCTTGGCTACGTGTTACCTGGGCGTGCAGGTGAATCAGGTGGGCCAGCGAGGGGATTTAGGAGTGAAGCCCCGGATCAAAATGCAGACGAACAAGGATTAATGATGAAAAAAAGGAGCCAGGGTAAAAAAAAACACGGGGATTTTTGGTTTTAGTTCATTGTAAAGAAAAAGAATGCAAAAATATGTTGAAAAGAAGACAGAAATAGCAGACAGGGTAGAAAGCATAGGAATTTTGTCTTGTTTAATTGTAAAGAGAAAGAAAAAACGCCAAATTGTGTTAGTGAAGAGAAGATAGAAAAGGGAATGAAAGGAAGAGGAGAGAAATAAATAAAATTGTAATGAGATGAAAGAGGAAACTGATGATTGAAAGGGAATAGAAGGGGAAACAAACGTAAAAGAGATGGAAACAGAGTAAATAAGTAAAACTGTAATGAGATGGAAGAGAAAACTTATAATTGAAACGGTTTGGAAGTAGAAAAAAAAAACATATAAAAAGATGGAAACAGAGTAACAGGAGGGAAAGGCGAAAGGAACAAATAATAATAAAAGAAAAATATCAAATAAAAGAAATGGAAAATAGTCTAAATTGTTTGTTTCTCAGGTAAATACATTGAGTCACCTTACCTTAGTGCTCCTTCCATATACATCATTCTCTCCCTTAATTTTACCTTAGTGTTCGTTCCATATACATCATTCTCTCTCTTACCTAATTTTACCTTGTCTTAGTGTTCGTTCTACCTCCGTTCCATTCCCTTGCATTAATCAGTTTTCCTCTTCCATCTCATTTCAATTCTACTTATTTATCTCCTCTTCCTTCCACTTTCTTTTCTATCTTCTCTTCACTAACACAATTTGGCGTTTTTTTTTTCCCTTTACAATTAAACAAAACAAAATTCCTATGTTTACATTCTGTCTGCTATTTCTGTCTTCTTTTCAACATAATTTTGCATTCTTTTCTTTCTCTTACCTAATTTTACCTTATCTTAGTGTTCGTTCTACCTCCATCAATCTGTCTTGATTAATTTTACCTTACCTAAGTGTTCGTTCTAACTCCATCATTCTCTCTCTTAATTAATTTTCGGACCATATTCTCAAACATTCGGAGCTTAAACGCTTTCGTAGAGGTTGTATTAGTATTTCCATTAGCAGTTTATAAGCCTAGTGATAGTTTGACGAGGCCTCTGCACCATGAAAGGGATAAACCACCCATGAGAACCCGACTTTCGTAGAGGTTTTGTGTATTTCCATCAGCAGTTTATAAGCCTAGTGATAGTCTGACGAGGCCTCTGCACCCCATGAACGCGATAAACCACCCATGAGAACCCGACTAATCCCATTGTGACCTCTGGAAATAGTTGTCGTCCTGGGAGCCGAAAGCGTCTGCGAATTCAAACTCGCGTCATAAACTCGCGCTAACTCGACGCCAATAAATCACTTGACGCTCCTAAATCTTTCGCCTTAGTACGATAAGACACACCAGCGAGCCCTCCCTCGTTCCCTGAGTGGAGGAAGATGAGGAGGAGAAGGTAGAAGGAGGGAAAGTAGAAGTGGAGGAACAATAGAAAGGAAGAGAAAGGAAAGAAGAAGCGTTGATCCCTGAGTGGAGGAAGATAAGAGAGGAGAAAGATGAGGAGAATAAGGTGGAAGGAGGGAAGTAGAAGAGGAAAAACAATAGAAAGGAAGAGAAAGGAAAGAAGAAGAAGCGGATGAAGTGAAATGGAAGGAAGGAAGATAGAATTGAAAGAGAGATAAGAGAGGAAAGAGAAAAAGGAGGAGTTTGAAGTGGAAGAAGAGTGGTAGAAATGGAAGAGGAAGAGAAAGGAAGATCAAAGAGGAAAATAGAAGGTGAGATGGTGGAAGAAATAGAAGATAAAGAGAAAAAAAGGAAAGAAGAGAAGGAGGTGAAAATAGAGGAAGAGAAAAGGGAAAAGAAGAAAAGAGACAAAAAGAAAAGGAGGAGAAGATGGAAATGGAGGAAGAGAGGTATTGGTGTAACAGGAAGGAAGATAAAAGAGGAAAGAAGAAGAGGAGGAGGAAGAGAAAGATAAAAGGGAAAAGAAAAGAGACGAAAGAAAGGGAGGAACGGGAGATGGAAACGGAGAAAGAGAGGTATAGGTGTATCAAGAGGAAGAGGAAAGAAGAGGAGGAGGAGGAAGAGGAAGAGGAGCAGGAAGAGGAAAATATTGTGTCTCTTGTCAACGGTTCTGTCTATTGTTCGTTGTGATTGTCCCTCAATTTTCGGGAGAGAGAGAGAGAGAGAGAGAGGGAGAGTAATTTACGAGGTCACATTGGTGGAGAGGAAGAGGAAGAGGAGGAGGAGGAGGAGGACAGACAGAACAATGGCTCGTGGAAAAGGAAGAGGAGGAGGAGGAGGAAAAGGAGGAGGAGGAGGAGGAGGAGGAGGGGAGGAAGGAAGACGACACGGATAATGAGAACCGAAAAAAAAGAATGGAAGGAAGGAAAAAGAAAAAAAGGGGAAAAAAATGGAAGCGAATGAAAAGGGTGAAGGACACACACACACACACACACACACACACACACACACACACACACACACACACACACACACACACACACACACACACACACACACACACACACACACACACACACACACACAGAGCTCAGTTTTCCTTACGTAATGGCCGGTCTAGGTGGTAGGGGGAGAGGGGGGGGAGGTGAGGGGGGAGAGAGGGGGCCGTGATCGTGTGGTCTTAGTCATTGTAAGAGTCGTTCCTGTCGTACCTGGAGACCGGAACGACATGCATCTCTCTCTCTCTCTCTCTCTCTCTCTCTCTCTCTCTCTCTCTCTCTCTCTCTCTCTCTCTCTCTCTCTCTCTCTCTCTCTCTCTCTCTCTCTCTCTCTCTCTCTCTCTCTCTCTCTCTCTCTCTCTCTCTCTCTCTCTCTCTCTCTCTCTCTCTCTCTCTCTATCTATCTATCGCTCTGAAAAATGATATGCTTGCAGAACTTCACTTAAAAATGAGTCCTTTCCCTTATAACTCTTCGCCCGGCGCTGAGAAACGGTACGATTAATTTTCATGGTGGGCTGTCGCTGTTCTTTCTCCTTCTTTTTAGTCTCCTTCTTAGTGTAATAAATTTAGAGAAGGAGGAGGAGGAGGAGGAGGAGAAGAAGAAGAAGATGGAGGTGTGGAGAGAGAGATAGATGCATAGACAAAGACAGATAAATAGATAGATAGATAGATAGACAGATAGATTATAAAACATACCCATCTTTCTCAACCTAAACGCCTATGGTTATATTATTTAGAGATTGCAATATGTAGAAACAGTTTTAATATTTAGAGGAGGAGGAAGAGGAGGAGGAGGTGGAGAAATATATAGATAGATAGATAGACAGAGACACACAGAAAGCGAAACAGAGAGACAGACAGACAAATAAACAGCAAGATAGATACGTAGACAAAGAGATCCAGACACACAGACAGACAGAGAGTATATAACACACCAACACCACCTCGAGCCCAGCCCCAAGCTCACTACCACCAAGGTCGTAATTTCGTTAAGAGGGTGAGCGAGTGAGCGAGAGAGTGAACCTACGAAGTGGAAATCTCATTGGTATTAGCGGCGACCAATTCTACGAGACCCATTAGGGCGTTAGGTCTGGCGGGCGCGTGGACAAATTAAGGAGGAGGACGAATGGAGTTAATAACGTGTGTGTGATTGAACGCCCCAATAGGAAAGGGTATCAAAGCCTCCTACTGGTTATTGAGGGGGAGTTGAGGTTGTGCTATCCAATTCTCTTTTCATTATTTCATCTCTGTGCTGTCCAAATTCCCTATGCAAGAGTTTACCAGCATCTTCACTCTTTCATTCTGTCATTTTTTTGTTAGGGTAGGTTGCTTGTGGTTATTAGGGGTTGTGGTGGAAGTAGAAGAGGAAGAGGAAGGAAGATAGGAGATGGAGGAAGAGGAGGAGGAGGAGGAGGAGGAGGAGGAGGAGGGTATGATACTACTGGATACAAAAAATCATAATCCTTCAAACTCGTAAAAAAAAAAAAACAGAAACCCAGAAAAAAAGACTAACAAAACAAGAAAAAAACATAACACACACACACACACACACACACACACACACACACACACACGCACGCACGCACGCATTTTTCAGTACTCGTAACGTAACAGATGAGGTCAGGGCTGGCTACACACACACGCACACACACACACACACACGCACACACAGACACACACACACACCTACTACTCCGTGTCATTATACAAGATTATAGTGACTGTCAAGTTAATGTATGGTGGTGATGGTGATGATGGTGGTGGTGATGATGGTGATGATAGGATAGAGAGGTTAAAGGAGAGAGAGAGAGTTTTAGCTGGACTTAATTTCGCGCCATGCACAGTCTCATCGTCTAACTCTTTTATCTTAATGTATGCGAGAATTAAAGGGAAGCGAGCGAGCACACTTATAACACGAGGCAGACACGATGAAAACGTGATTCAATTTCGGGAACAGAGAGAGACATACGTTCGTACATTTTACATTTACACTCACACACACACACACACACACACACACACACACACACACACACACACACACACACATCTCTTTCATAATCCCACTAACGTTTCTTTTTGTTCAGTATTTCATCATTTTCACCATCATCATCATCATCATCATCAGCTGCTATTCAACCTCAGGACCAAGGCCATTCCCATAGTCACACATCCCTCTCCTCATCTTCCCATTTTCTTTGTCTAATGTTCGTGTATACTCCATCCTGTTGTCCTTCAAAAGTTCTTATTTCATCTATGCACTTGGTCCTTTATCTGCCTTGACTGTTACAATTCCTGGGCTGTCAATCCGTCTGTCTAGTATTTCGAACTGTTTTAATATCTCTAAGCAAATATTACTAACCCTTCTGTCGCCTATACTTATTTTTATTATACAACCGTTTTTCGTCCCTCGTTTCCGTCTATTTCCTTCCATCTGTCCAATTTCTTATTTTTTTTAATTTTTTTTATTATTTTTTTTACGTGTACGCCTATAACACCGGTAGACTTTCCTGAGGGACCTGGATGGTAGTCGGCCCCAGTCCGTCATGGCGCAGGCAAGTATTTATAGTGGCGCCATCTTCTGTCGCCTATACCTCCATCGTGCAACTTCTTTTTATTATACAACCGTTTTTCGTCCCTCGTTTCCATTCTTCCCTTCCATTTGTCCAGCCCTGTCGAGATTCGCTACGCATGACTCTCTGGTTCGCCTGGTAATAAGATCGTTCCCACAGGTAGTACATTCCGTCACCGGTGGGAAGTTTTGTCATTAGTTCAATCGGTCAGGTGTGCAGAGGTGAGCGGAAGTGTGTGTGTGTTTGAGGGGGGGGGGGGGGGTTACTGTGTGTGTGTGTGTGTGTGTGTGTGTGTGTGTGTGTGTGTGTGTGTGATAGGGTGAAGGATTTGGGAAGGTTTAGTTAGGGAGGAGGAAGATGAAAGAAAACAACAATAATGGGAGTTCTAAGGAAGATTACGTTGGTTAAAGGGAGTTAGCTCGACAAGAGAGAGAGAGAGAGAGAGAGAGAGAGAGTAAAAAGAAAAAAAACACTGAGTAAATAAAAAAAACGGCTCGTGTATGTTATCTCTTGAAATACGTCGGGCATGAAAACTAAAAAAAGAAAAAAAGAAAAATGATGCGAATTCCAGCCATTAACGT
Source organism: Eriocheir sinensis (assembly GCF_024679095.1). Taxonomy (NCBI): domain Eukaryota; kingdom Metazoa; phylum Arthropoda; class Malacostraca; order Decapoda; family Varunidae; genus Eriocheir; species Eriocheir sinensis. The sequence goes on from NW_026112235.1 coordinate 11,245, forward strand.
TTTCATTTATTTATATTTTTTAACGACAAGAAAGAAAGATAAAAAAATATCACAACATAATTAAAACAAACACACACACACACAAAAAAAAGAAAAACTCCAATCCAGAGATTACCGTGTATTTTTTTTTTACGTGTGTGTGTGTGTGTGTGTGTGTGTGTGTGTGTGTGTTTTGGTTTAGTGTTTTATATAAAGATGGAATGATTCTCTCTCTCTTTCTCTCTATCTATCTATCTATTTATCTATCTATCTATCTATCTATCTATCTATCTGTCTGTCTGTCTTTCTCCCTCCCCCTTTTCTCACGTTTATTATTGTATTCTATTTCTTCTTTATTTTTTCGGTTTCTTCGTTTTTCATATATTGCTTTCATTCCTTCACAGAAACACACAGCTAATCTTCACATCCAATTTCACAACACTACACACGATGACATTCTCTTTCCTTCCGTCTCTGTAGCAGCTCCGTGACTTTTAGCGACGAGGCGGGTTCAACAGGGACACGGGAAGTAGAAAAATAAATAATGTCTGTTATGTCGCAAAATCGTACCGTAGTTACGTTCCCTATGGCCTTGGTGAGGTTGCTTGTGCGTGAAATTCTTAGTGTTACGCCGTTGGTTGGTTCCTCCGTACCAACTTGAGCCGTGTACCGTACGAGGACGAATTGTGGGGTTTAGGAAGGAGAAGGGAAGGAGAGAAAAAGGAAGGGGTGAAGTGGAAGATAAGGAAGAAGGAAAGGAGTGGAAAGGGAAGGGATGGAGAAGGAAGGACGGGAGAGAGGGGAGATATTGGGAGGTTAAAGGAGGGGAAAGAAATGAGAAAAAAAGGGAAGGGATTAGAGAAAAAAGGGAGGGAAGGGAGATAGAGGAAGGAAAGGGGGAGAGTGAAGTAAAGAAATACGAAGGGAAAGGAAGGAATGGAGAGAGAAAGAAGGGAGTGGAAGATAGGGGAGGTCATGGAAGGAAAGGGAAGAGAAACAAAAGGAAGGAAGGGTGAGGAGAGGAAAGATAAATGGTGGGAGAGAGTGAATGTGACGGTGAATATTACAATTTAGACGTCCAGGTGTGACAGACTGGACAGGTGTGTGTGTGTGTGTGTGTGTGTGTGTGTGTGTCCCTCACCCGCCCATCCCTATCTAACATTACCATTCCCGACAACGTAACTCCATTAGTCCCCAAATAAAAAAAATACATAAAAAAATTCTCGCATGATGAATTTTCGCAAACTGGATGGACGCCATTTGTCATTAACGAGGCATAAGCTTTAATATTTTTTTGTCCTTTTTTGGGAGAGTGAAGGAAAGGGATTGAAAAGGAAAGGGAGGGCGGGTGAGGAGAGAGAGAGAAGGGGGATACTGGGTAGAGAGACATATTGGAGAGAAAAAAAGGGGGAGTGAAATGAAACGAAGAGATACGAGAAGAATGGAAGGGAGAAGGAGGAGGAGTAGGTAAAGGAAGGAAAAAGGGAGTGAAGGAAGGAGACAGGAAAGGAAGGGAAGGGGTTAAGAGGAAAGGGAGTTGGAGGGAAGGGAGGGGAGATTCTGGAAGGGAAAGATGGAGAGTAAAATGAAGAGATAGATAGAAAGAAAGGAAAGGAAAAGGAGAAGAGAAGAAGAAAGGAAAAGGAAGAGAGGAAGAAAGAGAAATGGTTAAGAGAGAAGGGAATAGAGGGAAAGAAGGAGAGATAATGGAAAGGAAAAAGAGGGAAGTAAATAAAAAAAATACGAGGGAAAGGCTTACATGAGCTTACCTTTCCTACCTATAATCTCGGCTCACCTTCCTCATTTACGTTCACCTGGAGATGGGAACGGCAGGTAATTAATTGGCCGATCCTCAGGTAAAGCCAAGGTGATGCGGGGGAAGACCTGTGATAAAAAAAAAAAGGAAAAGTGGACCAGAAAGAAAAAGAAAAATGTGTTGGATGAAAGTGGATGAAGAGAAAATTGAGGGAAGGTGGGTGAATTTTTGGGTGGTGGTGGTGGTGGTGGTGGTGATGACGTAAAAGAAAATGATGGAAGAAAAAGAAGTGAAGGAAAAGGAGACTAAAAGGAAGGAATACATTATGACATCCTTGTGGTGTTGAAGTCGGTGATGAAGATGGAGGTGATGGTGATGGTGATGAAGTTGGTGATGGTGGTGATCGTGATGAAGATGGAAAAGAAAATAACACTAAAAGAAGATAGAAAAAAAGGAAACTAAACGAATACATCTTCACTTTCTGATGGTGATAGTGATGATGAAGATGGTGGTGATGGTGATGAAGTTGGTGATGGTGGTGATCGTGATGAAGATGGAAAAGTAAATAACACTAAAAGAAGATAGAAAAAAAGGAAACTAAACGAATACATCTTCACTTTCTGATGGTGATAGTGATGATGAAGATGGTGGTGATGGTGATGGTGATGAAGTTGGTGATGGTGGTGATCGTGATGAAGATGGAAAAGTAAATAACACTAAAAGAAGATAGAAAAAAAAGAAACTAAACGAATACATCTTCACTCTCTGATGGTGATAGTGATGATGATGATGATGATGATGATTTTGACGGTGATGAAGGCGGTGCATCACATTAAGGATCTCAAGGTCATTTCAGAGGTTTCAAGGGATTGGATCTTCCTCTTATCGGCCGGATCAGCTTCGAAACGGCTTCACTGCTTCAAATGAGCATCGCAAATTGAGTTGAAATGATAGAGTGAGCGAGAGAGAGAGCGAGAGAGTTTGTTATAATACTTGCAAAGGAAAAAGAACAGACCTCAAAGCAGATTCTCCTCATTCACCAGCTTATACGTGTCGGTAACAGGTTTGGAATATGAACCTTTCTCTCTCTCTCTCTCTCTCTCTCTCTCTCTCTCTCTCTCTCTCTCTCTCTCTCTCTCTCTGATCCCTGAAACAACATAATTACGAAACTCAGTATATATTTAAAGCAATTCTGTCGTGTTTGTTTCCGTCTCTGGCTGTCTGTCTGTCTGTCTCTCTCGTATTAATAATCTGAGTCCTATTTTAACCTCATTTTGTCGTGTGTGTGTGTGTGTGTGTGTGTGTGTGTGTGTCTGTAGGCATGCGTGAAAGTGAGGAACATCTTTGATATTGATCTCATTCCGTATGTGTGTGTGTGTGTGTGTGTGGGCGAGACTGACATACATACATACAGACAGACAGACAGATAGACACAAGGACAGTCAATCAAACATCAGAGAGAAAGACAGTAAAAACTTAGAGAGAATGGAAGAAAGCACACACACACACACACACACACACACACACACACACACACACACACACACACACACACACACACACACACACACACACACACTCTCTCTCTCTCTCTCTCTCTCTCTCTCTCTCTCTCTCTCTCTCTCTCTCTCTCTCTCTCTCTCTCTCTCTCTCTCTCTCTCTCTCTCTCTCTCTCTCTCACTCTGTGTCAAAAGCTATTTGCAACCCACCGACAAAACACCGGGAAACAGTAACGTTGAACATTTGTGCGTGCGAGTAAACATTGCAAAAGTCAATTTAAATATATCTGTCACCTACAGACCTCCCGGGCAATCACTCGATGACGACCTTGAAATGTACAGCGTCTTAAGGCAGTCACTTAATAACAACGACTCACTGATATTATTAGACTTTAACCTCCACCATCTCGACTGGGCGACACTGTCAGGTACAGAAGGCGAGTCACATAGAATGATCGAATTTCTAGAAGAAAATTATCTAAGCCAAATGGTTTCTGAGCCAACTCGACAAAATAATATACTCGACCTTGTTATAACGACCCAAGATAACCTTGTCAGTAGTGTCACGGTAGGAGAACACCTCGGTTCTTGCGATCATAAATTAGTGCGCGTCGACATTAAAGCTCAATCATCAGTGACTGAAAATAAAGTAAAGGTGCCCAATTTCAAAAGAAATCCGACAAAAACTAACAGAAATACAACTATCAGATGACGGCAACGTAGAGGAAGCCTGGCTAAGCCTTAAAAATCACTTACTCACTCAGCAGAACACATTCGTCCCCTTGTGCGATAGCGAATTAACACTAATAAAAGCCCACCGTGGTTTAATAGCGAAATTAAACAATCAGTCAATGAGAGAAAATTGTTTTACAGGTTAAAGAAAGAACAAAGCACGCCCGAGAACATTAGACTCTATAATGATGCCAGGCGACGAGTAAAAAAGACTAAGGTCAGGCAAAGCGTAGATATGAAGAAAATATTGCAGCCAACTGTAAAATAACCCGAAATCTTTCTTCAGTTACATAAACAACAGAAAGGCGATCAAAAGTGGTATTGGACCTTTAACAAACAGCGACGGTGCACTAGTGACTGACAGCCAACACATTGCAAACCTCTTAAACAATTACTTTTCCTCGGTGTTTAATACTAACAGTCTTCCTCTCGCTACCACCAACACCAGTACTATTGTAAATCTCGAGCATGCATTGCCTAATTTTGAAATAACAACCGATGAAGTCCTTAAAGCTCTCCATTCACTTAAAACAAATAAAAGTCCTGGACCTGACAAAGTATATCCAACTCTGCTGAAAGAAACGAAGAGCGAAATACTCTCCTCCCTCACAACCGTATTCAATATGTCCTTGCGACAAGGCATCGTCCCTTCAGATTGGAAAAAGGCTAACGTGACACCGATTTTCAAGAAAGGAGACAAAAAAGTACCAGGTAATTACAGGCCCATTAGTCTAACTTCGGTTGTAGGTAAGCTACTTGAGGGCATAATTAGAGACAAAATTGTGAGTTACCTTGAAAGCCACTCATTGATTGGGGACTCACAACATGGCTTCCGAAACAAAAGATCCTGCCTATCAAACCTATTAACCTTTTATAACGACCTCTTCACTGTTTATGACGTAACCAAATCACTGGACGTAGTCTATCTTGATTTCCAGAAAGCGTTTGATAAAGTCCCGCATCATAAATTACTTTACAAATTAAAGCAAATAGGTATTGACGGTCAAGTAAACCAATGGATCGCGAATTGGTTGAGCAACAAAGAGTAGTGATTGACGGATTTAACTCAGAGTGGGCGCCTGTCACTAGTGGCGTCCCTCAGGGCTCGGTCCTTGGCCCAGTGCTCTTCATTATTTACATCAACGACGTGGATGTTGGACTCAATAACCGCATTAGTAAATTTGCAGACGACACAAAGATTGGTAACTCGGTTCTCACTGACGAAGACAGGCAAAGCCTCCAAGAGGATTTGCACAAAATTTCAGCTTGGTCGGATAAATGGGAGATGCCCTTTAACGTAGACAAGTGCCAGGTCCTTCAAGTTGGAACGAGGAATAAGAAGTTCGAATACGAAATGCGCGGCGTTAAACTCAAAAGCGTTCAATGCGTCAAAGACCTGGGGGTCAAAATCGCGTCAAACCTCAAATTCTCACAGCAATGCATCGATGCAGCAAATAAAGCGAACAGAATGTTGGGCTTCATTAAAAGAAACTTTGTATTCAAGAATAAAGATGTAATACTCCCGCTCTACAACAGTTTAGTCAGACCCCACTTGGAATATGCGGTACAGTTTGGTCCCCCCACCATGCAAAGGATATTGCTAAATTAGAAGGTGTTCAGCGTCGGGCAACGAAAATGATCCCTTCCTTGCGCAACAAATCCTACGAAGAAAGGCTTTCTACCCTTAACATGTTCTCTCTTGAGAAACGTCGCCTCCGAGGAAAATTGATCGAATGTTTTAAAATACTTAATGGTTTCACGAATGTAGACAGATCAACATTGTTTATGATCGATGACAGTCTGCGCACGAGGAACAATGGCGTAAAACTCAGATGTAGACAAGTAAATTCAGATTGCACCAAATTTTCTTCACCAACGTTGTAGTGCGAGAATGGAATAAGCTTCCACCATCAGTGGTCCAGTGTAACACGATTGACTCCTTCAAAAATAAGCTCGACCGTCACTTCCTTCAACTTAATATCAACTAGAGTAGAAATGCAACGTTTTGGAGTCTTCTGATTAATGTAAAATCACTTAGGTTTAAGGACAGACCACCAAGTCTGGACCATGGGGTCTGTGTGGTCTGATTTTCTATGTAAATCTATGTAAATCTCTCTCTCTCTCTCTCTCTCTAACACCCCCCCCAAACACCCTTCCCCACACATAACACCACCACCACCACCACCGCTTTCGCTCACCTGAGGAGGCAAACACTTACCTTTGTGCCCAGGTGGATGCGAACCCTTGTGACTAATTGGCTGGCGTGTCTTTCCTGCCTGCATGACCACCTGGGGAGAGAGAGAGAGAGAGAGAGAGAGAGAGTTTAATCAAGATATATCACTCGTCTTACTTATAAGGATTTGTTTTCCTCTTCCTCTTTGTGTCTAATAGTATCCTCCTCCTCCTCCTCTTCCTCCTCCTCTCATTAGCAAGAAGACATCCTCAGTTCCTTTAGTGTTCTCTTATTATTATTATTTTCCTCCTTTTTTTCAGAGTTCCTTGTTTCCTTTTTTTCCTTTTTTGTCTTCGGTTGGTTGCATGTACGCCTTTTTTTACTCTCTCTCTCTCTCTCTCTCTCTCTCTCTCTCTCTCTCTCTCTCTCTCTCTCTCTCTCTCTCTCTCTCTCTCTCTCTCTCTCTCTCTCTCTCTCTCTCTCTCTCTCTCTCTCTCTCTCTCTCTCTCTCTCTCTCTCTCTCTCTCTCTCTCTCTCTCTCTCTCTCTCTCTCTCTCTTCCTTATAAATTCTCAGGCATGTCTCCTTCGCATTCCATTCTCCTTTTTCTTCTTTTTTTCTTCTTTTTTTTTTGTTTTATTTTGGTTCTCTTGTCATTTTTTTCTTTCTTTAATTTTTCTTTTTCAGGAACTTTATGGCGTTTTCTTCTTCTTTCTCTTCTTTAAACCATCTCTCAATACCAGTTTTCTTTTTTTTATCTCCTCTTTTCCTTTCTTTTTTTTATCATTTTCACTTCATTTCATCTGTTTTTCCTTTCTTTTCATTTTCTTACGGATTTTTCTTTTATATTTTCCTTCTCTCTCTCTCTTTCTTTTCTGTCTTTCGTCTTCTTTTCTCTTTTTTATCCTTCTCTCAACCCTCTTTACCTTTATTCCTGTTCCTGCTTTTTTCTTTTCATTCCTTTCTCTTTTCTTGTCTTTACCTTCTCACTCTTTCCTATGCTATTCCCTCGACGTTTCACCTTTTCCTTTAATTTCTTTCTCTTATTCTCCTTCCTTGCTCTTCCCGCCTTTGTTTCATGATTCTTTTTCTTTTCTATACTCGATCTTTTTTTATTTTTTTTTTCATTTCCTTCCATATCCTACATTCTTTTCATATTTGTCCCTTCACCCCTTTTTCCTTTCATCCATATTTCATCTTTTACCTCCTGTTCTTCCTCTTCCTCTTCCTCTCCTTCCAAATTCCAGGTATGACTTTTTTTTTTATTCTGTCATATTTCATTCATATTTTTCTCTCCTCTCCTCTCTCCCTCCTTCCGCTCGCAGATTCGATCATTTCCCTTCCATTTCCTCCCTCCCTTCTGCCATCCCACCCTTCATTTCCTCCCTCCCTTCCTTTCTCCCTCCCTCTCTCTCTTTCTCCCTCTCTCCTTGGTTGCCGTTAAAGAGTTAAACATATAGAACCAATTTGTCACTCACGGATTTTAACTTCACTGTATTGGACATTGATTTTCTCTCTTGCCTCCAGTTTATAGTTTTTTTTTATATATATATTTTTTTATTTTTGGCCTTTTCTATCTTTTTTTTTTTGTTTTGTTTTTTTTGTTTCTTATTGTCCGTCTTTCCTTTTTGGCTGGCGTTCATTCTTTCTTTCTTTCCTTCCTTTTCTTTCTTTCTTTCTTTTTCTTTCCCGCCTCTTTTCCTTATTTTGCTTCTCTTTCTCTCTTTTCTTCTTTAAATTCTTTTTTTTCTCGTTCTTCCACTCATTTCTTCGGTTTTACTTTCTTTTATCTTTTTTTCCTTGCCTGTCTTCCTTCTTTTCTTGCTTCTTTGTCTTTATTTTTTCCTTTCTTTCATTCCTCTGTTTTCTTCTTTTATAATCTCCCTTCCTTCCTTCTTCCCTCCTTTTGCTTCTCTTTCTTTCTTCCGTCTCTCAATCTCATTTTTCTTACCCATTTTTCCCTCTTTCGTCCTTTCTTCCCTCCATTCCTCTTTTCCTCCACCCGCAATTTATCTCCCTCCCTCCCTTCCTCTCCCTCTCCCACTCCCTCACAGCCTCTCTAATAACTACTCTCCACAATTTATGAACTTACATCCTCACACACACTCTCTCTCTCTCTCTCTCTCTCTCTCTCTCTCTCTCTCTCTCTCTCTCTCTCTCTCTCTCTCTCTCTCTCTCTCTCTCTCTCTCTCTCTCTCTCTCTCTCTCTCTCTCTCTCTCTCTCTCTCTCTCTCTCTCTCTCTCTCTCTCTCTCTCTCTCTCTCTCTCTCTCTCTCTCTCTCTCTCTCTCTCTCTCTCTCTCTCTCTCTCTCACACGCTCTCTCTCTCTCTTGGCAGTCGTATAGAATTACAAATATTGGCTCATAAGACTGAATTTAGGACACCCAGAAGTCACTAAAAGTCCACCTAAAGAATCGGAGAATCGTTATAAAGAATCGGAACCTAATGTGCTGGAAGACGTAAAAATAATCCCGTGTCTGTTTATCGATGAATGAGCGGAAAAATATATCTCTTGGGGGAAGGTTTGTGTTAGTTGATGTTCTTTTGTTTCTCTTTTGTTTTCGTTTTTTGTTTTTTGTTTTTTCTTTTTTATATATTTTCTGTATTTTTGTGATTTTTTATGTACTCGTTTTCTTTTTTTTCCGCTTCCTCATGTTGTTTTACTCTTTCGTTTTCTTTGTTTTATTCTCTCCTTCTCTTCTTCTTCTGTTTTTTATTTCTACTTTCATTCTCATTTCGCTATATTGTTTTGCTTTTTCTTGGTCTCCTAATTTCTGTCTTCAATCTGTTTTTCGTCCTCTGCCTTCTCTTTTCATCGGGCCTTTCTAATTTCTCTTCACTTCTCTTTTTATCCCAACTTTCATTCTCATTTCATTTCGCTATATTGTTTTGCTTTGTCTTGAGTCCTAATTTCTGTCTTCTATCCGTTTTTCGTCCTCTGCCTTTTCCTACCATCCGGCCTTCCTAACTTACCTTCACTTCTCTTCTTCACCTAATTCATTTCTGTCTTATTTTTCTATTTCTTCCGCTTTTTCTGTTCTATACTTTATTATGTGTTCCTTTATCCCGTCCTTCTGTCCTTTTCTGTTTCTTTATTTATCTTCTATTTCTCATTCTTCAGTCTCTTTGTGTGTCTCCTTGCTGTTCTCTCCCGCCGCTGTCTTCGTTAGCTAACTGTTCCGACAAACATTTGTGTGATTTAATTTAATTTCATCTCCGGACGACGTGAGTGAATTTTATTAGTGCGAGGAGGAGGAGGAGGAGGAAAGAAGAAATGCGCTGAGAGAGAGAATATCAGGTCAGGTAAGGCACGTAATTAGCGAGAGAGAAGATGCATGCCGTTTTAAGTTAACTCCTCCTCCTCCTCCTCTTCCTCCTCCTCTTCCTCCTCCTCCTCCTCCTCCTCCTCCTCGCTTTGTTATCCTCATCACTACCATGTTCATCATTGTTTCAAAAATTTACTCAAAGAGGTTTTAAGCAGAAGTTCTCTCATTTGGACGGTAATTATTGTTTCCCGCGAAGAGGAGGAAGAGGAGGAGGAGGAGGAGGAGGAGGAGGAGGAGGAGGAGGAGGAAGAGGAGGCATATTGTTGTATCTTCCTCCCTGCCTCCTTTACTCCATTCCTTACCTGCCCTAATCACCGACCCTTCCTGAAACTACCTGTGTTTAAGCCCAGGTGCGTTACGTTGGGATCGGCGCCCCCCTTTCTCTCTCTCTCTCTCTCTCTCTCTCTCTCTCTCTCTCTCTCTCTCTCTCTCTCTCTCTCTCTCTCTCTCTCTCTCTCTCTCTCTCTCTCTCGTAATAGTGTGTTAGATAAGCATATGTATGTGTAAGAGAGAGAGAAATGGGAGAACACGAGAGGCAATAGGAGAGGAAGGGAAGAGCTTAGCGTTGGTGGTGATGGTAATGGTGGTGGTGGTGGTGGTGGTGGTGTTACTATGGCGACGAGGATAAACTTACTATCTTCACCCCGAGTAGCTCAATCACACACACACACACACACACACACACACACACACACACACACACACACACTCTCTCTCTCTCTCTCTCACCATATATAATTTTTTTTTTTTTACAAATCATTTTTTTCTTTATTTTAATGTGGAATATTATCGGTTGAATTTCCGCGTTTAAACAATTCATAAACTACAAAACTAAGCATCACTATTCTCGTTCTTCATCACCACCATCACCACCACCATCACCACCACCACCACATACCAATACCTGGACGTAACTAATTGGCTATGATATCTACACCTGTTTACTCCCTCGTCCGGTGTGAGAACTCTTTATGAACTTCGTCTCTTCCCGGATACGCACAAGTTATGGGAAGGGTTATCGAGCCCCATTTAAGGAGGGCCCCGTTTAAACAGTCTCGTCAGGTCACCGCCCGTCAAAGAACACACAGGAGCCTCCACACTTTGGTCTCACGCTGCGTTAGGTGTCATCAATCTCCTTTATGACGTGGGTTGGCTTATTTGGCTAGCGTGTGGTTGGGTTGTGGGGAGAGGAGGAGTGTGTATGTGTGTGAGGGGGGGGGGGGGATGGAGTGTGTGTGTGTGTGTGTGTTACCTACCTGTTGCTTCTTTCTTCCTCTTTTTTTTTCTTTTCTCTAATTTGTTTTTCTTATTCTACTTTATTTCGTTGTTTATTTGTATTTCTTTCCTCTCCATCTTTATTTTCCTTTCCTTTGCTCTTGTTTTCTTTATCTCCCTGGTTTGGTTTGGTTCTCGTTTTGCTTCCATCTTTACTCTTCTTCTCTCTAATTTCCTTTTTTTTTCTCTTACTCTGTCTCACGTCTCCCCCATCTTTAGTGTTTTTCATCTCCTCCTTGTTTTATTCTGCTCTTCCTCTACCCTCTCCCCTCTCTCCTTTCTTCCTTTACTCCTTTTCCTTATTCTTTTCCTTCCCCTTTACATCATTTCTCTCCTTTTCCTTTATTTCCCATGACACTAATTTTCATCCTCTACACAAACAAGAAAGGGGATTGAAGGAGCGCTTATATAAACAACCAAATCAACAAACAAGTAAACATCAATGAAGAAAGTGGACAATCTGACTCCTCTTCGTATGCCACTAAAAAAAGGATGGAAAAAGAACCGCACTGGCCATCTCTGTTTACTGGTTCACTCACCTGAGCTTAAAGGGATACCGGGCCGTGCAAGGCAAACAGGGAAGCAAACAGGAAAACAAACAGACGAGTCGCTTTTTTGGGGGGGCAAACGTAAAGAGGGAATAAAAAATGAGAGAGAGAGAGAGAGAGAGAGAGAGAGAGAGAGAGAGAGAGATACCAATACCAGTTTTTCTTTTCAATCATTTTATTTCTCTGATCTTTTCTCTTCTTTTCTCTTTTCGATTCTCTTCTATTTTTTTTAAAGATAACCACCAATTTCCGTTTTTCTTTTCATTCATTTCCCTCTTCTCTGCTCTTCTCTTCCTTTCCTCCTACTCCTTCCCTGTTCCCTTCTCTTGTCTTCTCTTTTCTTCTCGTGTCTTCCCTTCTCTTTCTGTTATATTCTTTCTCTTCATCTCTATCGCCAAACGTAAGAAGAAACAAAAAGAAAATTACCATATATTCTTTTTTTTATTCATCCATATTCTTTTCAATCTCATTCTCTTCATTTCCATTCTTATCTCCACTCCATTCACTCCTATTCCACTCACCCAGAAACACGAACCCAATAACAACAACAACAACAACAACAAGACCCTCGGTACTCCATTAAGAAAGAAAACGGGGAAAAAAAAAACATAATAAGGTACTCTATGATGTTTTTTTTTTTATATTTTTTACTCGATATCCCGGACGCGGCGCCGGCACACGCTGACCACTCAGCCACCGCCTCCCCTCTTAGAAGCCCTTGGGATCATGTAAGAGGCTTAGGTCAATGGTTCCCCGAAGGTTATGTAACTGCAATCCATTAGTGTGCATCCGTAGTTGGCCTTCTGTCCGTCTGTCTGTCTGTCTGTCTGTCTGTCCGTTGACTGGTTAGTCCCCTCAGTGATTTCCTTTCCTCTTTTCCATAGATTGTGTTTGTATTATTGCATTTATGATATTCGCTTGTCTATTGCGTAACCTGGAAGTGTGTGCGTGTTGGGGGGGGGGGTGCCAGTGTGGGTGTGTGTGTGGGGGGGGGGAGTACCTGTGTGTGTGTGTGGGAGGGGGGGGGAGTGCCTGTGTGTGTGTGTGTGTGTGTGTGTGTGTGTGTGTGTGTGTGTGTTTTGCTTTTTCATCGAATGTTTGATTGCAATGTATGTGAACGTGTCTTAGGAAAAGGGAAAACCTGAAATGGGAAAGAAATAGAAGGGAACAGTGGGAAGGGAAAACTGAGAAGGGAAAAACGGGAAATGGAAAAACTAAAGAGGCAAAAAATGAAGAAGGGAAAAATCCGAAAATGGAAAAAAAATGAAAATGGAAAAAAAATGAGAGGGGAAAACATGAAAAAAATAAAAAAAATAAATGAGAAATGGAAAAAAACGAAAAATTAAAGAAATAAAAAAAGGGAAAAAAAGCGAAACGGGAAAAAAAAAGAAATGCGAAAAGCTGAAAAATTAAAATGTGAAAAAATAAAACAATATGAAAAAAAACCCTGAAAATACAGTCACCTAGCCCGTTCACCTTCTCCCAACTCACGTCATCAAAGAGACAGACCCACTAACACCTACGGCCTCGTGTGAATCATTTTTTTGAACAGCAGAGAAGTCAGTTCAAGGGCATAAAAAAAGGTAACAAATGTGAAAAAAAGCCCGCTCCTCGCTGCTCCTATAAAGAGTTAGAGGAGTGGCCGAAAGATAAGTCAATTTCTCCTTTCTTTTCTACATAACGTACACACTAAGCCTTCTCCACTACCTTCACGCCGTCCTTGATTGGTTGAGACAGGTGATAACAGGTTGAAAGGGAGAGGATAGCAGCCCCTCCCCAGGTAACTGACTTAATGAAGAAATTAGCGTGAAGATGTTGTTACCTGAAATTGTAGTTATACACCTTCCTCCCCCTACCTCCTCTTCCTCTTCCTCCTCTTCCTCTTCCCTCCATTCAATTATACCAAGCTGACTCGACCGTGAACGTTTGATTACGTCAATTGCCGCTAATGAATTCAAAGGCTTTCTTATTTTCCACCTAAGAGTATAGTCTCATAAGCCTCTTTGTCCCTTCCTTCCTTCCTCTCTTCTTCTCTCCCTCTCTCCCCTCTTTCTCCTTAATTATGGCTCTTTCACCTCCATCTTTCATCTTTCCCCTTCCTTCCTTGTCGTCTCTTACTAAGCATTTGTTCCCCCTCCTCCTCCTTCTCTTCCTCCTCTTCCTTGACTACAGCATCCAAGGTCATTCGTTTTATCTCCCTCAAACTCCTTCTCTTGGTCTTTCTTTTTTCCTCTGTTTCCTCGCCTTTCGTTAATTTATCTTCTCCTTCCTCCCTTTGTTTCGTCTTTCTCCACCTCCTTCCCTTGTTCTCCTTTTCTTCCTCTCCTCTGTTTCTTCACCTTTCGTTAATTTATCTTCTCCTTCCTCCCTTTGTTTCGTCTTTCTCCACCTCCTTCCCTTCTTCTCCTTTTCTTCCTTTCCTTTGATTCCTCACCTTTCCCTCATCTCTCTTCTCTTTCCCTCATCTACCTTGTCTCCTTCCCTTCTCCCGTCCTCCCTTTCCCTCACCTTTCCCTCATCTCTCTTCTCTTTCCCTCCTCTACCTTGTCTCCTTCCCTTCTCCCGTCCTCCCTTTCCCTCACCTTTCCCTCATCTCTCTTCTCTTTCCCTCTTCTACCTTGTCTCCTTCCCTCCTCTCTTCCTCCCTTTCCCTTACCTCTCCACGCTCCTTTTCCTCTAATACCTCCTCTTCTCCTTTTCTAATTCCTCTCCTCTGATTTCTCATCCTTCGTTCATCATCTTGTCTCCTTCCATCTCCTCGCATCTCAGCTTTCCCTCCCTCCTTTCCTCCCTCCCTTCCTCTCTCCCTCCCTTCCTCTCCACGCCTGTCAAGTATCTTCCTCGCTCTTGTTCACCCGTCTTCCTCCTGTCTTCCTCATCTCCGCCTTCGTTCGCCGCCTCCAAACCTAATTTTGTAAGCTGAGAAGGATTCGGAGGCAGCTGTGATTTGCGTACAGGTGTGAGTGTGTGTGTATGTATGGGGAATGTGTGTGTGTGTGTGTGTGTGTGTGTGTGTGTGTGTGTGTGTGTGTGTGTGTGTGTGTGTGTGTGTGTCACGTCTGCAACATGTATCTTACCGGTGTTTGTGTTTGGGTGTTTGTCTTTATTTCTTGCTCATAAACGTTGACAGAAAGGGCTCTTGGAAAACGTTGACAGAAAGGGCTCTTGAAAAACGTTGACAGAAAGGGCTCTTGAAAAACGTTACCTCGATTTTTGCAGTGGAGTTACGTTCGTACCATACCCAGCAATTCCCGAAGGTCAAAAGTTATATAAAGAAAGAAAGATAGATAGATAGATAGATAGATAGATAGATAGATAGATAGATAGATAGATAGAGAGAAAGAGAGAGAGAGAGAGTGGAAAAAACAAGATTGTTCCCACGTTTTCGTAATCGTTTTAATTTCATTCTGATTCTTTTGTTTACTAATTGCAGAATACCAATTTGCCGAAACGTAAAAAGCTCTCGGCCCATTCAGCTTTTTTTATTTATTTTATTTCCTAGCTATCCTCTTTTTTTATTCTCTTCTCAAATCTTTTCCCTTCCTTCCTTTCACTTTCAATACTCCCCTCTCTCTCCCGTTCTTTCTTTTTTTTCTTCTCCTCTTCTTTCCTTTTCTCCTTTCCCTTCCTCTCTCTCCTTTCTTTCCTCCACTTCTCGTTTCCTCTCTCCCTCTCTCTATGTACTTTTCGCTTTCCATACCTCCCTTTCTCTCTCCTTTCTTTTCTCTTCCTTTCCTTTCCTTTCCTCCTTTCCCTTTCTCTCTCTTTCTTTTCCCCCTCTCTCCCTCTCTTTCCCTCTCCATATCCCTTTCTCTCTCCTTTCTTTTCTCTTCCTTTTCTCTCCTTTCCTCCTTTCCCTTTCTCTTTCGTTTACCCCTTTCTCCCTCTCTTTCGTTTTCCATATCCCACTTTCTCTCCTTTCTTTCTTTTCCTTTTCCCTTCTCACTTTCATTCCTCACCCATCTCTTCTTTCTTTTCTCCTCCTTTCTTTCCCCTATCTTTCCCTTTTGCTTTTCCTTCCTCCCCCTCTCCGTCTTTCTCTCCCTCTCTCTCCCTCTCATTCGCTTTCCAAATCCCCCTCTCTCTCCTTTCTTTTCTCCTCCGCTCTTTTCCTTTTCCCTCTCCACTCTCATTCCACACCCCTCTCTGTTCTCCTCCTTTCTTTCCCCTTTCGCTTTTCCTTCCCCCACCCTCCTTCTTCCTCTCCTCTCTCTCCTCTCTCTCACTTTCTCTCAGTATTCGGTTTCAATGGCATTACTGTTCTTGAATATTTACATCGTTATCATTATGATGCAACGCCCTTGGACGCAAAACTACACATGCGAACATTACGAGGGGGAAAAAATGTTCGTGTGTCGGAATTTGGAAAGATAATTTGTGTATTGGTGTTTCAGTTTCGTGGGTTTTTTTTTTTGGGGGGGGGGTTGTTGTTGTTTGTGTGAGTGAGTGAAGAGACGCGCCCCCGGAGGTATGATCCCCGGTAATGTGAGTTTTTTTTGTTTGTTTGTTAGTTTAGTTTTTGGTTTGAAATTGTTTTTTTTTTGTTTTCTTTTAATCTTACTTTCTTTTTCTTCATCATTTCCTCTTCCTCTTCCTCTTCCTTTTCTTGTTTTTTTTTTTTTTCCACCTCCTGCTCCTCTTCCTACTCTTACCAGTTTTCTTTCTCTTCTTGTTCCTCCTCCTCCTCCTCCTCCTCGTTCATCTTCTCCTCCTCTTCCTCTTCCTCCTCCTCCTCCTCCTCCTATTTATCTCTCTCAAGGGATATCTCCTCTTTCCTCTTCCTTCTTCATCAAGAGTCATTAGTTTACTCTCCGTGGAAAGGTGTTGCAGTCAGTCTCTCTCTCTCTCTCTCTCTCTCTCTCTCTCTCTCTCTCTCTCTCTCTCTCTCTCTCTCTCTCTCTCTCTCTCTCTCTCTCTCTCTCTCTCTCTCTCTCTCTCTCTCTCTCTCTCTCTCTCTCTCTCTCTCTCTCTCTCTCTCTCTCTCTCTCTCTCTCTCTCTCTCTCTCTCTCTCTCTCTCTCTCTCTCTCTCTCTCTCTCTCTCTCTCTCTCTCTCTCTCTCTCTCTCTCTCTCTCTCTCTCTCTCTCTCTCTCTCTCTCTCTCTCTCTCTCTCTCTCTCTCTCTCTCTCTCTCTCTCTCTCTCTCTCTCTCTCTCTCTCTCTCTCTCTCTCTCTCTCTCTCTCTCTCTCTCTCTCTCTCTCTCTCTCTCTCTCTCTCTCTCTCTCTCTCTCTCTCTCTCTCTCTCTCTCTCTCGCTCTCGCTCTCGCCCTCTCTCTCTCTAAACTAAGCCACAGTATAATTTCCCAACGGGCTTCAAACACTGAGGAATTTGCAAGTGTTATTTTCACGAACTTCTGTCTTGCAATTTCCACGTGAATTTTACCCCTCTGGCTTTTCTTTCCTTCCCCTCCTTCTCTTCCCTTCTCCTCCCTCTCTCTTTTGATCTCTTGGTCTTTATCCTTCATCTGCGTCGTCTTCTTCTTCTCCCTCTTTCTCTTCGTGTTTCTCTTCTTCCTATCGTTCAGTGTTTCCACCTTTTCTCTCTCTCTCTTTCAGTCTCTCCTTATTTCTTCACAGTTTCTCTAGTTCTTATAGTTTTCTCTTCTCTTTCGTCTTTTTCTTCATAGTTTTGTTGCTCTTCTTTTTCCTTCTCTCTCGTATTTGTTTACTTTCCACCTCCTTCGTTTCCTTCCTCGTTTTCCTTCTTTCTCGTATCTGTTTACTTTCCACCTTCTTCGTTTTCCTCCTCCTCCTCCTCTTCTTCATCTTTTTTCTCTCCTCTCTCTCTTCTCTTTTGCTTTTTATTATTTTCTTTCGTCTTCGTATTCTTTTCTTCTCGTGTCTATTTACTCTCCACTTCCTTCTTCTCCCACTTTCCTCCTCCTCCTCCTCCTCCTCCTCCTCCTCTTCCTTGGCCGAAAGCAATATAGATGAAGAGACAAAACGTTGAGTCTCTCCTGTCATCTTCTCCTGTTATCATATCCTACACTGTTCTCCTCCTCCTCCTCCTCCTCCTCCTCCTCCTCCTCCTCCTCCTCCTCCTCCTCCTCCTCTTCTTCCTCCTCCTCCTCCTCCTATAGTGTGTTGTGCACCTTGTTTAACTCCGACAACACGGCAACGCTTTTCGTTTGTGTTGTTGTGTTTCCCCTTCCTCGTTGTCGTCCATCTTGTGTTTCATCGTGTATATGTGTATGTTTCTTTGTGTGGGTGTGGGTGGGTGGGGGGGAAGGGGGAGGGAGGGGGATGTCTGCGGGGTGGGGTGAGGGGGGGGTAGGGATGCATGTGAGTGGGGGAGAGGGAATGTGTGTGTGTGTGTGTGTGTGTGTGTGTGTGTGTGATGTTTGCTTTGCTGTTTGTTTTTATAGGTGACTCCTTTCCTCTCTGCTTTTATGTCTGTTTGCCTGTCTGTTTGTCTATCTGTCTATCTGTATCTGAATGTGTCTTTCTCTATTTTTCTATCTGTCTCTGTCTGTACGTCTGTCTTTCTATCTGTCTGTCTGCTGTCTGTCTGTCTTTTTCTGTCTGTCTGTCTATCTGTCTATCTGTATGTGCCTTTCTCTGTTTTTCTATCTGTCTCTGTCTGTGCGTCTGTCTTTCTATATGTCTGTCTGTCTATCTGTCTGTCTATCTGTATCTGTATGTATTTTTCTCTATCTTTCTATCTGTCTCTGTCTGTGAGTGTCTTTCTATCTGTCTGTCTTTTTCTGTCTGTCCGTTGTCTGTCTCTCGTGTTAAGTAATTCACCGCACCATTAAGCGTGAACTATTCCTGATATCCAACCTATCAGAAAATTCGTGTTGTCATGAATAAGCGGAATAGGATAAATATTACGCGTTAAAAGGATTGAGTTTGTTGTGGCAATATTGGATAGAACCAAACACCCCGGAATTCTGTGTTGTGTATAAATGTTTAGAATGAACCAACACACACACACACACACACACACACACACACACACACACACACACACAAATAAACGCCTACGCACATACACGCAATTAAAAATGACGATAAAATAAAATAAAGTAAAAATAAATACAGAATAAAAATGAAAACTATACGCCTGCACACACAAAAAAGATAATATAATAAAACAAAGAAGGAATGAAAACGATTAAGAATCATCCACACAAAAAAAAACAATACTAAAACGAAATAAATGAAAATAAAGATGAAAAAAACACTTACTACACAAACACACACCAAAAAAATGGTAATAAAACAGAGTGAAGTAGAATATAATAAAGTAAGAAAGTAATAGATAACAACACCTACAGACACATTTCCTCACCTTTGCCGGGCCGTTCCTCAGGTGTTCCCCGCTCACCTGCCCGGCGCGGCGCACACCTGTTCTCCGCGGCCGCCTGAGCCCATAATATGCAGATCAGCGGTACTCGCAAGCCGCTCGGAAACGCCTCGCCTCGATAGAGTTTAGGATTTGACTGATTGTTTTATTTGTGGTTTTGTTTTGCTGTTTTATTTTTTTTATTTGTTGTTTTGTTATTTATTTGTTATTTATTTGTGTTCCTCGTTTCTTTCCTTCTTTCCCTCCTTTCCTTACTTTTATTAACATAGTCGCGTATATTGCCTCCTCCTCCTCCTTCTCCTCCTCCTCCTCCTTTTCCTCTTCTTCTTCTTCTTCTTTTTCTTCATCTCCTCCTCACCCTCCTCCTCCTCCTCCTCCTTGTTTTCCCGTCGCCCATCTAATAACGAAGGAAGGTAATCATCTCAGACTCAGGGGAGGGAACACCGGTTATTAATTATTGGTTTTCCTATCACCCTTTTTTTCTTGTTTTTTTTATCGCCTCTCCCGCTGCCTCCGCTTCTGTCCCTCCCTCTCCACCGACCCCGATCCGACCTCACTCCCTTTCATCTTCTTCCTCCTCTCTTTTTTGCTTCTCTGTCGCATATAAATTCCCTACTTTAAGTTTTGGTGTCTAATTTTTTTTCCTCCTCCTTTTTTTTCTCTGTCCTTTTTACTCGTTTTTTTATCTCTTTTCTTTGGGTGGCTCATTTCTTTTTCCTATTTCTTCTGCCCCACTTTCCTTTTTCTCCTTTCTTTTGCTGTAGTTTCATCTTTTTTTCATCTTTTTTGTCTCTTGTTTTTTTCTCCCTCTTTCTGTGTCTGGTTCATCCTTTTTTCTCCTTTCTTTCTTCTGTTCTTTTTCTTCTTTTTTCTCCTTCGGCTGTTGTTACATTCTTTCCTGTCCCCTTTTTTCTTCTTTTTCCTCTTTCTTTTCCTGCTGGTTCATCTTTTTTCTCTCCTCCTTCCTCTGTTTCATCTCTTTCTCTCTCCCCTCTCTCCCATGTCACCTCCTCCCTGCTCTCGCTATCTCTGCTTTCAACTCTCTCACACATCTTTTCCCGAGCTAGTTTCTTTTTCGTGTCCTCTCTCCTCTCTCTCCACCTCGTTTCTGCACTTTGATCTCTCCCTCCCCTTTACCTAGTTTGACCTCCTTTCACTGACCTTAATCCATTTCACATCCATCAAGACCGTAGTTTCACCCCGCCCTGTTTCACCTCTCCCCGTTTCAATCTTGGCCCACTTCCACGTTTCTTTACTTCCCTTCCTGACCTAGTTTCATCGACTTCACTCCACTCACAGACTCAAAAAATGAAGGAAAAATAATAAACGTAAAATTCGGAACAAAGGGAAGACGTGACGGAACTGAGATCGAGAGAGAGAGAGAGAGAAGAGAGGAGAGAGGAGAGAGGAGAGAGTTAATTAGCCAGGTAGCCGGGACCAACGCCAATAGATGGGCAAAATAAAGGAAAAGATAAAAAGAATATGTGGAGCCAGGTCGCGCCGTACCCCCACTTTGCCGTCAGTCGCTCCCCGCCGTTTAATTTGCCCCTCTTATTTCATCCTATCATTTTTTCCCCTCCTCTTTCTTTTCTCTGCATTTTTTCCTTCCTCTTTCCTCTTTCTTCTCCTGCTGGTTCATCATTTAACTCCTCTTTTCTGTCCTTGTTCTTCTCTTTTCCCTTTCTTCTGCTTCTTTCTTCATTTCCTTTTACTTCTTTCCTTCAGCCCTTCCTCCTTTTCCCTTTTCTTCTGCTGGTTCATCTTTTATCTCCTCTTTTCTATCCTTGTTCTTCTCTTTCCTCTTTCTTTTACGGTTTCATTTCCTTTTACATCTTTCCTTCAGCCCTTCCTCCTTTTCTCCTTCCTTTCTGCTGGCTCATCTTTTTTCTCCTCTCTCCTCTGCTCTGGTTTATCTTTCCCTCTCTCTCTCATAATTCCCTGTCCCGTGTCATCTCCTCTCTGCTGTGCCTCGCGCGGGGATATGAAGCTTGTAACCTGGGTGGCTGCCAGCGTTATGACCCCTCTTGAGTTCCCGCGGTTCCCCCTCCTCGGCTTTACCTAAGTTACCCTCGAGTGCTGGGAGGAAAATGAGATCCCATCCGTGTGTGGTAACTGTAGGGCCTCTGTTTGGGTCTATATCAGTTTCTTTTTCTTGTCTCAGTAATAATAATAATAAAAAGATGAAATTATGTTTTAAATGAGGTCAGATTCAGTTTATCATTAATTTGTACGGACACCCAGGACGCATAAAAGACTACGACCACGTTTTCTATGCCACAAGTTTTCCTTAGTTACCGCGAGAGCGAAGAAGAAAATGGGAACAAATTGCCTGAAAATGAGGTCAAATTCTAGTGATTATCTGTTCGTAGGCAACCCAGAAAGCAAAAAAAGGATACAATACCATTTTCTATGCCCCAGATTTCCCTAAGTTACCCCAGGAGCCAGGAAGAAAATGAAAACAACCACCTTACGGAGAATGAGGTCAAATTGTAGATATTTTCAGATTACTGGCAACCCCGGAAGGCAAGAGAGGCTACGATTACGTTTTCCACATTCCAGGTTTTCCTTGGTTACCCCGAGTACCGTAAAGGGGGGACTAATTAGTGTGAGGAGGAGGCTGAAGTCTTTATCATTTATCTCATAGTTGGTAAGCATTACGTAAGACAAGTATCACTAAGACCTCTGAGCTTGGAAGGAGAGAAGGAACGGTAATAAAAAGGGGAAAAAAATAGAAAAGAAGGACAGGTATATTTGAAGGGAAACGGAGGAGTGAAGGAAGGGACATAGAAGGAAACATAGAAAGAGCGAGAAGAGAGAGGGAATAAAGGAGGAAATATAGAGAAAAAGAAATGTCAGGAACGACAGAAAAAGAGGGAAGAAAGAGCAAAAAGAAACGAGAAGAAGGATGAGAGACATAGGAAGAGGAGAAATAGGAGGAAATATTAAAGAAGGGGAAAGAGAAAAAAATATAAAAGGAAGGAATAGGAATAGAGGAGGAAAAATTAAGAGAAGGGATTGGAGGTAAAGAGAGGGAAATATGAAAGAAAGAAGGGGAAGAGGAAGGAAAGAAGAGGAAATAGGAGGCAGAGAAGAGGCAGCATGAGGTACGAGTAAGTGAAGGGAGATAAGAGGTAGAGGAAGGGAAACAGAAAAAGAGGAGGGGGAAAAAGGAAGGAAAGAAAGAGAAATATGAGGAATTAACATAAAAAGGAATAGATGACGAAATATTAAGAGACGTCAGCGAAATAGGGAAAGGTAACGCGACATGATAGTTCCGTAATGAGACAGTTAAGGCTATTGAGTTAAGTCTTGATCGCCTTCATCCCTCCCCAAAGAGCATCTGATCCCCTTGACTTGCCGAAGCTCATCATGGAAACCGCTTCAGGCAGGCTTCATAGACTCCTCCTCTTCCTCCTCCTCCTTATCATCATCTTCTTGAGAATCTAAATCTTCTAATGCTTAGTAAATGCATGTCTATCTGTGTGCGAATGGTTAGATCTCTCGTTCTCGTTCTTTCGTTCTCTCTCGTCCTCGTTCTCGTTCTCTCTCTCTCTCTCTCTCTCTCTCTCTCTCTCTCTCTCTCTCTCTCTCTCTCTCTCTCTCTCTCTCTCTCTCTCTCTCTCTCTCTCTCTCTCTCTCTCTCTCATCTACTATCTCTTAATGACTACAATATCAAGAGTGAAAGTAGTCCCATTAGCATAGTCATTGTTGTTTTAATGATATGATTATTGCGCGCAAACACACACACACACACACACACACACACACACACACACACACACACACACACGCACACACACATATCCTAAAACACATACATTTTTTCCCCTCCATTAGTAAAAAAAGCGAACATCATCATCACTGCGAATATGAAAACCATTAGCAACACTACTGCCTCAATTAACGACCCATTACCAGACTAACAACAACAACAACAACAACAACAACAACAACAACAACAACAACAACAACGACAAGTTACGATGAGGTAGTTTGATCTGATGTGCTTTGAGTTAAGGTGAAGTGAGGTGAGATGAGAAGGGAGATTAGGAAGAAGAGGTAAATTTAGATGAGGAAGGAGAGGTAAATTCAGGTGAGGTAAGGTAAGGTCAGTATGGGCATGATGTGAGGTAGGTTAAGATGAAGTGGAAAAGTAGATGAACTTAGGTCAGGTAAGGTAAATTAAGGCTAGGTCAGAGTGCGCGAGAGGTTAGGGCAGGTAAGTGCGTCCTGGGCTGCGAAATGGACAGGCGTGTTACCATTCAAATCACTCGTCGATGGTAGGTTGCCGTGACGGGCCGCGCGGGGGGGATGCCGGGGCCGCGTTGAGCCACGATTATCCTGTACCTGGCGTGGCTCTCCCTCGCTTGTGCCGTGTTAGGTGGGGCCCTCCTGTTGATTGCATTTGGGGATCCATGCGTTGAGTCTTAAATTGTCCATGGTGTTGATCTTTTATTGTTTTGTTTATACAGACTCACATTCATTTTTCCATCCGCTGAGTCTTAAATTGTCCATAGTGTTGATCTTTTATTGTTTTGTTTATACAGACTCACATTCATTTTTCCATTCGCTGGCTCTTATATCGTTTCTTGCGTTCGTCTTTTGTTATTTTCTTTGTTGATTTTGATTTCTTCTTGCTTTCATTAATATCTCTGTTGCCTCTTAAATTGTCCATTGTGTTCGTCTTTTGTTATTTTCTTTGTTGATTTTGATTTCTTCTTGCTTTCATTAATATCTCTGTTGCCTCTTAAATTGTCCATTGTGTTCGTCTTTTGTTATTTTCTTTGTTGAGTTTGATTTCTTCTTGCTTTCATTAATATCTCTGTTGCCTCTTAAATTGTCCATTGTGTTCGTCTTTTGTTATTTTCTTTTGATTTTGATTTCTCGTATTCATTCATCCATTCCTTGACTCTCACCTTGTCCATTGCGCTCATCTTTTATCATTTTGTTTGTTTATAATCCCTTCTTATCTACGTCGAAAAAGCTTCAACTCTCCTCTGTCCAAAAGAAACGTGGGGATGAAACTCTCTTATATGTCTTTTTCTGTTGTCCTGTATCGCTTTGTATCGCTTTATAGATCTGCTTCCTCTTCATCCTGTCTTCTGTATATTTATTCACACACTTGGTTTATCAATGGCGTTTTTCTATTGACCTGTATCGCTTTGCATTGCTTCGTAGATCTTCCTCCTCTTCATTCTCTCCGGTGCTTATTCACACACGTTACCTCTCATTTCCATTTCACTGTTTATCTTTCCTCAATAGCACAACGGCGCTTTCATTTTCTGGGAGCATCTGGGAGAGATAAATTGGAGCTTGGGGAAGAGGTATTCGATTTTATTTGCATTGTTTATTGATTCCAGAAAAATAATGCAAATATGTCGCAATTTTAGAGAACGTAATACTGAGCCTTTTCGAGTTCAGTGGACTAGACATTTTCTTTTATTATGTATATTTAAATTCCGTGGAAACAAATACAAAGAGACATTTTAGAAAAGACACTATTTTCTCTTTGGAGTTAAATGGGCTATATATATATTTTCTCTATTATTATATGGATTTAAATTCTATGGTGTTTGTGAAATGAATACACAAAAATATCTGCCCGTGTGAAGTTGGACAGACCAATCACTCTTCTTATTATCCACATTTATAACATTCAAGAGCATTTTTTATATCAAGAGAAGAAAGGAAAATACAAACACACAAAGATATCTGCCCGGGTGGAGGTGGGCGGACAAATCACTCATCTTACTCACCACTCACAAGACTCAGTTCATATTTCGTACCTGAGAAGAAAAACAAATTGAGAAAACCAACACACAAACCACCATTTTATCCATTTCTAGTTCGCCATTTTGGAATAGGGCGGAGTGTATCATAACATTTTTTCCCTCACACACTCTCTACCCTTCATGTCCGCCACTCGTTCTTTCTAGCGCCGCGTGTTGTCGTTTTTCACAGTAATTATCCACTTGCTGTTCCCGTTGTCCTGGTTAAGTGAGACTGCGTTCCCTCCCTCGATCTTTAGATTGGGCCGTGTTGAGACTCATTTTTGGCACCTATGACCTGTCCAACCAGTGCCTCTTGACGCTTGGCTCCGATGACCGTGACCTTTCGACCCCGTGACCTAGTTTTGGGGGAGTGGGCGTGAGTGGGTGTTGTCATGTATACCTGTTTGTGTTTGCCTGATTACCTCTCAATTAGCGTTTCACCTGGATGTTAGTGCGTGCGTTTGTGTTATGCTCATTTCCGATCACGGTTTTTTTTTTTTTTTTTTTTTTACGGGGGGTGGGTATTTTTTTCTGCTTAATATTGACATTGGATATTTTTCGTCGCATACCTGTTCGTGTTTAGCTCATGACCTTTTTAATTACCATGCTACCTGGAAATGAATGTGTATGGTTTTATTATGTTCATCCCTATCACGTCTTTTTCTTCACTTTTTTGTTTTATATGAAGTTTTGTATATCATTATCGTCATTAGTGAGTTTTAGTATGGGTTGGTTTGATCAGAATACGTTTTTTTTTAGTTATTTGTATCAGTTAGTTTTATCCCATCATGATTTGAGAGGCTTTTTTTCTCTGCTTTATATTAACATCACCGTAACATCAACATCATCCTTAGTGAATTAGTTTTGGTTGGTTCGTCTGATTAGAATACGTTTTTTTTTAAATTATTCTCCTTCCCCTCCTTACTCCCCCCCCCTCCTCCTTCCATCAGTGGGCTTAAGCTCCACTCTATCAAGAAGGTGCAGGCGCCAGAACCCATTGAACCGACGAAGCTCATTTGGCCGAAAAGCAACACTGTACACTTTTTTTCCTAGGGGAAGTGGAGGGAGAGAGGATGGGAGGGAGAAGGTCTATTCCATCATGCTTCTAGAGGCTCTTTTTTTTACCGTATATTAACACCTGTAAATCAACATCATCATTATTGAATTAGTCTTTGTATCGGTTCGCCTACCTACAATACGCTTCTCCGTTATTTGTATCAGTAAAATCTATCCCATCATATTTTTGGGCCTTATTCTGCTTCAATAAACCTGTACCTCAGCATCGCCATTACTGAATTACTTTAAGCTTCGTTTGAATAACCTCGAATAAGATTGCAATATATATTTAAAGATATTCGTGTTCGTTATTTTTTTTCCGGGTCACCTGACGGACATACCCAACTAAGTATTAAAATTAAGGCGTCGGTGTGCTTCAGGTGCAGGCGCGAGGGCTAATGAGATATCCGAGAGTGTTATGCCCAGGTAAATCGCTCCACTAATTGAAGGTATTTCCATGACCATCTCTATATATTTTTTCCTCCGGCAAGGCAGAGGCGATGGACCCTTTCCCCTTAGTCCCTCTTCTTCTCTCCGTCTCCTCTTCTTCTCTCTTCCTATCTTCTTTCTTTTGTTTGGTCCCTTGATCCTCGGCTTTCTTCTTTTGTTTCTGACTTTCTTTCATTCTTGCGTTTTTCTTTTCTTATTTTCCTCCTTCCCACGTTCTTTTTCATCTCTTCTTCCTCTTTTTTTCTTTCTTCTTTCCTTCATTCCTTCCTTCGTTTTCTTTTTTCCTCATCCACATCTTCTATTTCCTCCTGCCCGTTATTTTTCATTCTCCCTTCCTTCCCTCCTTCCTTATCCTTATCCTTCGCACACTTCATCCGTCTCTCAGTTTCTAATACCCATGTCGCTTCCCTTCCTCCCTCCCTTCCTTTCCTCCCTTCTTCCCTCCTTCACTAACACTTTTTCCTTCTCCTTCCCTTCCGTTCCTTCCTTCACACCCTCATCCCTCCCTCAATCCCTAATACCCCAATCACTTCCTCCTTCTTTCCCTCCTTCCCTCCTCCTTTCCTCCGACCTCCAACCCTCTTCTAACACAGTTTTTATTTCTTATTTTCTGTTCCTTCCTCACTCACTAATGCTTTTCACCTCCCTCTTTCCTTCCCTCCCTCCCCTCCACCCTTCCTCCCTCCTTCCCCCCTTCTCTCTCCTTCCCCTCCTTACTCCCTCCCCTCCTCCTTCCATCAGTGGGCTTAAGCTCCACTCTATCAAGAAGGTGCAGGCGCCAGAACCCATTGAACCGACGAAGCTCATTTGGCCGAAAAGCAACACTGTACACTTTTTTTCCTAGGGGAAGTGGAGGGAGAGAGGATGGGAGGGAGAAGGGGGAAGGAGAGGAGTGTGGAAGGGAGAGGAGGGAAGGATGGGATGGGAGGGGGAAAAGGAGGGTGGGTGGGAGGGAGAGAGGGAGGGGAAAGAAGGAAGGAGAGAGGAGAGAGGAGGGATGGGAAGGAGGGGAGA
Organism: Eriocheir sinensis; assembly: GCF_024679095.1. Lineage (NCBI taxonomy): Eukaryota > Metazoa > Arthropoda > Malacostraca > Decapoda > Varunidae > Eriocheir > Eriocheir sinensis. Next base: position 38,128 of record NW_026112235.1, read on the forward strand.
GAGGAGGGAAGGAAAGGAAGGAATCTGCGTTTTCTCATTACGTTTCTCTTCCTCAAACACGTAATGGAGATGATGATGATGATGAGGAGGAGGAGGAGGAGGAGGAGGAGGAGGAGGAGGAAGACACTAAAATTTGAGAGTTCTGTTATTGGTTTCTCATTTTATTTTCTTCGTTTTATTGTGTTTGTATTGATTTGTTTTTGTTTTTTTTGTTTGTTTTCAGAAGAGCCGGAGCGATGTCTACCACGGACCCGAGTGTGAACGTGACTGATCTCATTGATGGCGGGTGAGTGTTGCATACGTACACACACACACACACACACACACACACACAGTAACTTTTTTTTTCATGATATTCCCTCGGCGTACCGGAGCCCTACAAGTTATCGACATGTACTAATGAGGTTTCGTGATGCCGAGGCCGCGAGCTCTTTTTTTTTTTTATGTGCGTTTAGCGGCAAAGTATAATTAGTTTTGTTTAAGGTATTTTAGTTTGGCGGTGAAGTTAATTAGGCGACGACCCGCGACGCTTCATGGAGAGTGCACGCAGATAGTTCACGGCTTCTTTTTTTGTGCAGTAAAGGAAACAACTCAAAGGCAAAAAGAAGAAAACAATAATGAAAAAAAGCCCGCATAATAACTGCTCCTATAAAAAAAAAAAGAGTTAAAAGGAGTGACCAAAAGAGAGGTCAATTTTGCTGTAAAGGAAACAGCTCAAAGGCAAAAAGAAGAAAACAATAATGAAAAAAAGCCCGCAAATCACTGCTCCTATATAAAAAAAAAAAGAGTTGAGAGGAATGGCCAAAAGAGAGGTCAATTTCGGGAGGAGAGGTTTCTGATACTCTCCTCTACCATTGTTTGTTTGTTATTGTGTATTTCTATTAATCATTATCATTATTTTTACTTCACATTTTCATTTATTATCATTTGTTATTATCAGAGCTGCATATTGGTTGCATTTATCTTCATTTATTTCATTTTTCGACATTGTTTACTGTATTCTTTCAGGGTATTTTGCATCTGTTGTTGTTTATGCGGTATTGTTTATTTCTGCTATTATTTATTGTTATTTTTTACTGCATATTAAATTTATCTTCACTTTTCGCCATATTTGTATTGTATTTTTAGGGTATTTTGCATTATTTTTTTCTTATTTCACAACTTTTTGAAACACACAGAGAGAAATATTTCGTTTTTTTTATCGGATATTATATTTATTTTCATTTTTCGCTATTTCAATGATATTTTAGGGTGTTTTGCATGTTTTCCTCTATTTCTCAACTTTTCAAACATACATGGCGGCGGTAACCTTGGCAACTATACCTTACTTTTGTGGTTTCTATTTTCTCTTGTCTGGGCTCCTCCTCCTCCTCCTCTTCTCTCTTCGTTATTCCCAAACCTCAAAGAATTACCCTGTGTTGTGCATTTTAAGACCTTTGTTACCTTACCCCTGTGTCCATAACCTTCTATATTCTCTCGTCCTCTCGTTTATTTTATTCTTTCGCCCTCTTTCTCCTTTTATGTCGTTGCTTTCACTCTCATTTTCTCTTTCTCGACGTCTCAGGTGTTTGGGGTCGACCGAACAGGTAGCTTATTGTGACCACATTCCTCTCTTTCCATCTGCTTTGTCTGTAATAATAATAATGTTAACAACACCTCCTTTTCACCTTCCTACCGCTTCGCCCACCAGTAGATTATATATAGCGTCAAGGCGGAGGTGAGGTGACGTGAGGGAGAGGAGGTAATCGAGGGGTGAGAGGTGAGAGATGACTGATCGGTGGAATAGGGCGAGGAGGTGAGGGGGAAGAGGAGGCGTTGTATCTACGTTGGAGAGAGTTAAAGCGAAGGTGATTTATATGGAAATACGAACAGTGAGATTGGTGGCGGTCGTGGCTTTATAGTAGCAAGGGTGGAGGGGATGGGAGATGAGGGAGGAAGGGAGGGGAAAGAGGAGGGGAGTGATGGGGAGAGAAGGGGGAAGAAGCACTCTAGTAAATGTGATGGGCAAATGGATAGGAGAGTAGGGCATAGAGGAAGAGGCAAGGAGGCGTAAGAAGAGGTGGAAAAGGAACAAGAGTATGAAGAACAGGAATAGGAGGAGGAGGAAGAGGAGGAGCGCATATGACGTGGAAGGAAGGAATAAGGGCAAGAAGACAAATGAAGAAAGAATGGAAAGAAGACACGGAGAAAACAAATAAACAAGGAAAGAAGGAAATATAAGAGAGAGAGAGAGAAAGGGAAGGAGAAAGAAAGGAATCAATGAGTAAAGGAAAGAGTAAGTAAAGGAGAAAGCATGAGAAAACAAACAACGGAAGAAGAAAAGAAGAAACAAATAAAGAAAAGAAAGAAAACTAACAAAGAAAGGAAGAAACAAAATATCAAACGAACAACGAAGGAAAAGAATGGACCGAAGTAGGGACGGAAGGAAGGGAGGAAGGAAGGAAAGAGGGAAAAAAAAAAAGAGAACTCCCATTCGCTCCTCGCTCTTCAAAGTCCCCCACTCCTGCAGGCTCATCAGAACAAAGTAATCAAAAACCTAATGACTTCCTTTCGCATGGACCAACGTAGCCTCCCCTCCCCGCCTCCCTCCCACCTCCCGTTTTCTATGAGGCGACGAGTTATGGCTCTTTCAATACGCTCGCTCCTTTTCCTCGGTTTTCCCAAATTACGCTCTCTTTTCAAATTCCGTGTACTCGCAATTCATTTTCCCCAATGGATTTTTTTTATGCTCCTAATACACGGTGATGTCGGCGGCGCGTGTGAAGTAGGCCGATGATGTATTTCGCTTCGTTTCATCAGTGTGTGTGTGGGGGAGTGTGTGCGGGAGCGTGTGTGTGTGTGTGGATGTGTGTGTGTGTGGGTGTGTGGGTGTTTGTACTACTACTACTACTACTACTACTACTACTACTACCACCACTCTTTCTACCCACCTTTCCTCTTTGCCGACTCTTCCATCACCATCTCACCATCATTGTGTCACTCCCAGATGGTGAAGGGAAGTCGATGGAGAGAGAGGCGAGGGCTGCTACTGGCGTGGAGAGAGATAGGGAGGAGAGAGGGAGGGAGAGAGGGGATGGAGAGAGTAGCATCCTGACATGTTTCCTGAGCTCTTTTCGTCCTTTTTTTTGTTCTTTGTTCTTCCCTCGACGTGATATTAAAAGGGTTTCTTATGGGTTCGTCTCTGTATGTCCCCTCAGGCGGGCTTTTAGTTGTATTATTTCGTATTACTTTTTTTAATATCGTCAAGACATTGTGGAGAGTAGCGGAGAAGAAAAAGGAGAGTTGAGTTGCTTCGTAGTCTTACACCGTCATCGTCATCCTCGGAGTCTGGGAAAAAAGGAGAAAAAGTATGATTCTGAGGAGCGGAGAAGAAAATGGAGAGTTGAGTTGCTTCGTAGTTTTACACCGTCATCGTCATCCTCGGAGTCTGGGGAGAAAAAGGAGAAAAAAAGCTGAATTCGGTTTTCAATTTGATCTTAATTCGCTTTATCTGAAAAATCAAACAGTAAATGGAAAGAGTAAAGAATATATATATATATATATATATATATATATATATATATATATATATATATATATATATATATATATATATATATATATATATATATATATATATATATATAGGCCTAATCTGCTTTCCTCAATTTTTTCCCTTTTTTGTAACTACGACGAAAATGTGGGAAAAAAAAGAGGAAAAAAAGTTAGATTCGGTTTTTCAGTTTGGGTTTATTCAGCATTATTTAAAATCAAACAGTAAATGGAAAGAGTAAAAAATATATATAGGCCTAATCTAATCTACTTTCCTCCATTTTTTCTCTTTTTTTGTAACCACGACGAAAAAGTGGGAAAAAAGAGGAAAAAAAAGTTAGATTCGGTTTTTGAATTTGATTTTACTTCGCATCATAAAAAAAATACTAAACACAGGAAAAGTAAAAAAATATGATCTACTTTTCTTCTAGTTTTCATCCATATTTTTTTCTGTAACTTCGACAAAAATAAAACCGTGAGAGAGAAAACTAAACCATCAAAGGCGATCATTTCTTACACAGGTAGATAGATTATTCATTAGGTAGATCGATAGATAGATAGACAGCTAGCTCCATACACCAATACATATAAATAAACAATAAATATAACCCAATAAACCCTTGTAGTAAGTAGGCCTCTCATATGCCTCGGGAAACACGGGTATAGGCCTATTCTGAAGGACACCCGTACAGGAAAACAACAGAGGAATATTAAATCAAAACATTTTTTCTTTCCCTTCTTAGTGGCTGCCCTCAATCCCTCTCTGGACAGGATTTAGGGCGAGAAGAAGGAGGAGTAGGAGGAGGAGAAGGAAGAAAGTGATGGGAAGAAGGCGAGGAGGAGGAAGGAAGGAGAGAGAGAGAGGGAGTTAGGAAAGGAAGAAAGGAAGGAAGGAAGGAAGGAAGGAAGGAAGGAAGGAAAGAAGGAAGGAGAGAGAGAAGGAAAGAGGGAAAGAAATATAGGAAAGAAGGAAGGAAGGAAGGAAAATATACTCTCGTTCTTCTTTTTCGTCTTCTTCATCATTTTTATCTTCCTCTTCCTATCTCTTTTCTCTTCACTCCGTTTCAACATGTATATATTTCTGGGAGACAAATTTTTCATTAAACCATCTTCTTCATCCTCATTTTCTTGCTCCTCTTCTTCTTCATCGTCTTCTGTATCATCTTTATCTTCTTCCTCTTTCTTCAACACATATTTCTGGGAGACAAATTTTTCATTATTACCCTCTTCTTCATTCTCATTTTCTTGCTCTTCTTCTTCTTCATCGTCTTCTGTACCATCTTCATCTTCTTCCTCTTTCATCAACATATATTTCCGGGAGGCAAGATTAACACTAGGAATGGACAGGCTCATAAACGTGCGTGAAGGGACAGCCACTCGAGGTCTTGAGGAGGGACGTAATCAATGGGAGTTCGCTGTCCGCTCGGTAGATTGACTTTAAAGTGCCGGTAGCCTGACGCTGCAAGGCCTTTCCGGTGACCTTGGTGGCGACGCGGAAGGTTAGAAGCAAAGGGGAAGGAGCGGAAGAAGAGGAGAAAGTCTGGACTCTCGTAATGGTGGGAAAAAAAGGGATTGAAAGGAGGAACGTTTTAAAGCTTATGTTGTTATCTTGTTAGACCGAAGTGAAAAGAAACCGAAGGAGATGGGAAAATTTTGCTCTCTCTCTTTCATAAAGGTGGAAAAAAAGGATTGAAAGGAGGAAAATTGGATAAAGGAGGAAAGGATAAAGGAAAAGAAACGGAAGGAAAGGGTAAAAGTCTGCTCTTTCTCGTAAAGGTGAAAGAAAGGGAGTAAGAGGAGGAAATGTTAACAGAAGAGATAAGTCTTAAGGTGTTTGTAGTTAGACGTAAATAAAAAAGAAACTACAGGAGACGAAAAAAAAACTCTACTCGCTCTTAAAGGTAAAAAAATTATAGATAAAAAAAAATATAAAAAATAAATAGTATTCAGATTACTTTACCTTGTTTAACACCCGGAAATAGTTAGATATAAAGAAAAGAGCAGAGATTGGTAATGATTTGTGTTATCAGTATTTCGAGAAGGTCAACAGGGAGTGAGAAAGACAGAGAGAGAGAGAGCTTTGGGTGTGGTATGGACAGGCTGACGGGCGGATAATTGGGGGTAAAAGAGGAGAGAGATATTGAAGGGTACACGAGAGGAGTCGAGAGAGGTTGAAAGGGGCTGAGAGGCAGATGTTGAAAGGACGGAAAAGAAAAGAAAAAAGGTGAAGGTGGGAAAGACGGAAACCAGATAAATGGTGTTTGTGGTTTTGCCTTTGATGCTGAGAACAAGTTATATATAGTTCACTTATTCATTCGTGAGATAAAAGAAAGTTTAGAGTCAGCCCACTGGAATTACTCATGAATGTATGATCTGTTATGCTAAAACTTAAGAGCGATGTGTAGTTTTCTTATTCATTCGTGGGATAAAAGAGCTTAGAGTCAGCCCAGAGGAATTATTCTTAAATGTATGATCTGGTATGCTAAGACTTAAGAACGATGTGTAGTTTTCTTATTCATTCGTGAGATAAAAGAAAGTTTAGAGTCAGCCCAGAGGAATTATTCTTAAATGTATGATATGTTATGCAAAGACTTAAGAACGATGTGTAGTTTTCTTATTCATTCGTGGGATAAGAGAGAATTTAGGGGCAGCCCAGTGGAAGTACTCTTAAATGTATGATATGTTATGCAAAGACTTAAGAACGCTGTATAGTTTTCTTATTCATTCGTGGGATAAGAGAGAATTTAGAGGCAGCCCAGTGGAAGTACTCTTAAATGTATGATATGTTATGCAAAGACTTAAGAACGCTGTAAAGTTTTCTTCTTCATTCGTGTTATTCTGAGGAGTTTAAAGTCAGTCAAATGTATCGGTCATGACTTTAAAGCGTTCGATATGATATGATACTAATAATTACGTTGTGTCTATAGTGTTCATCTCATTAACACATACTGACTTTAAAACGTGAGATATGATATGATACTAATGATTACGTTGTGTCTATAGTGTTCATCTCATTAACACATACATCTCTCACTAGGAGAGTATCAAGACACCTCTCTCTCCCCTCCCGAAACTGACCTCTGTTTTGACCACTCTTCTAAACTTTCCTATAAGGGGCAGTAGTTAGCGGGGGGGTTTTCTCTCTCTCTTATTATCATTTTTAGAGGGGCCATTGAGCTGCCTCCTTCACTGTAAAAAGTAATCTAGCTCTTTCATAATAGTGTTCAACTCCATGCATTACGCTATAAAGTATCGAGGAACTTAATAGAGGAGCAAATGCGTTAAGTCTACGGATGTGTGGATGAAAATTTAACTGCCTTGCGTAAGTGATTTCATATACATCTTTTATTCGTATTTCTTTATATATTATGCTGCTGTGTAATTTTTAAGTATGTTATAAGTAGGGTGTATGTATATATGTGTGTGTGTGTGTGTGTGTGTGTGTGTGTGTGTGTGTGTGTGTGTGTGTGTGTGTGTGTGTATTCACACACACACACACACACACACACACACACACACACACACACACACACACACACACACACACACACACACACACACACACACACACACACACACACACACACACACACACACACACACACACACATACGCACATTGCAATTCAACTATTAAACGCATAAAAATAAACAGAAATAGTTGTAATGGAAGTCGTGTGCTAGTGTTGCCAGTTCGTCTTTCGAATAATTGCCTTGTATTGCGTAAGTGTTGCTGGTTTGTAGTTTTCTTTTCTTTTCTTTTTCTCTTCCTTCTTTTCTCTTTTTCATCATCATCATCATCATCATTCGTTTGGCAATATGTTCTCTGCTTTTCTTTCTTTCTATTTGTCTTGTTGTTGTTTTGGTATCTTTGTAATTGGTATGTAATTATTTTTTTTATTTTCTCATTCTCTTCTTCCTCCCTCTTCTCTTCATCATCATCATCATCATCATCACCATCATCACTCCTTTGGTAATAATTTCACTTTATTTCTTTCCCCCTATTTTGTTATGTTTTCTCTGTATCTCTATGTAATCGTTTTCACTAGTCGCCTCCACTAATGACCTGCACATGTTAATTAACCGCTCTGGCTCTACTGTATCTTCCTCTTCAATAACGTAATAATAGCTAATTGTACCTGTGTGGCTTTGAAGTGAGTCCTGACCTGAGTATATACTAATCTACTCGTTATACAAGTTTGGGTTTGCATCCTAACGAGAGCTGACAGTCCTTCGTAGAGCAGTTGTGTTATGCTATGTTATGTTATGCTTGTTATGGTTATGTTATGTTTACGAATGTTTGGTTGACTCATCTTCTTCTCTTTCTCTGACCTAATTTCGCATTTTCTTCCCTCTTTAAGTGTTTATCTAGTTTCTTTTATCTTCATTTTCCTTCCCTAATCAGTTATATTTTTCTTTTTCTCTTTCCTCTTTCTTTTCCTTTCCTTTTCTTTCCTGAATTTCCTTCTCCTATTCTTTACTGGGGTCGGCCACTCTTGTACGTTGTCGCCAGTATCTTCTGTCCTCTGCTTCCACTTCGTCCAGAACCAGCTGCCTCGTATCTCTCTCAGTTCCGTCCCTCGTTCAAAATCAATGTCTTCCTCTCTATCTTCCCTCCACCTGTCTCCTCCACGCCACTTTCACATGATTATCTTCCTCCATCCGTCTTACATAACCGCACCGTTTGGTTGATCGTTGTGGTTGATTCAAACCAGTAATATCAACCTGGGTTTTGGAAGAGCTTGCGGTCCTTCGTCTATTGCACTTACGGTACAGCTACTGATGCCAGGTTGATGGTTATTTTATTATTCAAACCGACAATATCAACTTTGAGTATTCTTTATTATGGTTATGGATAGCTCGTATGGTTTATATGATATGCAGACTTTTATATACACTTTCACTGTGTTCCCCTTGAGTTGCTTCCTGTGCCGTAAAAAAAAAGTATGATATGTATAGTTGTGGTTATTTTGTATTTCGTATGTCATGGGTGTAATTGTGTTTGAATCCAACCCACAATACCACCTGTGTTCGGCCGTATTGAATGAGGTTAGTCCAGTTATTATTACCATATATATTTACTTAAGTGGAAGTGCAAGGAAGGAGGAGGAGAGGAAGACCCAAGATTAGATGGAAATATTGCATACAAGACGACATGAGAGAGAAAGGATTGCATACTAACATGGGAGGTGACAGAGGCAAATGAAAGCGACTCATCAAAAACAGCGTCCCCGTATACAGACGGGTTAATCAACTGACGACGAAAAAGATATATATTTTGAATAGCGTTTCCTGGAAGAGTTGAAAGTTCCCGGCAATTAAACTGGCTTAGTGTAATTAGGGTATCTTTGTCCTCACTTCCACAAACTAGTAATTATGAACCTCAGGTAACCGCTAAATCTATCATTACCATCAGCATCATCAGCAGCAGCATCAACATCCTCAACACCGACAGCATTATGATCATTTTTATCCCTATCTTCAGTCCTTCACCATATTCTCACCTCATTACTAAGTCTTTTTCGCTATCGCAATAAAGAAAACCTACGTAATCGCTCTTATACCGAGTAAACTCCATCTAATGACAAAAAAAATCCCCGTTGATTCCTAAAGCACCTGACATTGTTCTCTTTTTCTGGTAACACTGAAAGCTTCCTCGGTCTCGGTCTGGGTCACATACGGAGATATATAGAGATGCATTTGAACGGGTGTTGGAACCGGGTTAAAAAGTTGTGTAATACCTGTGCAAGGGGTTTTAAGGGCTGTTTTTTAAGGATTATAACTGTTTATGATGAGTAATCGTGCAGTCACAGGTGAACGAAGTCGTCAAATTAGTGTTAATAGTTTGTAATCATCTTTGCCGGCTCCCACAGTCTCTCTCTCACTCATTCGCTTTCATTAACTCATTCTCCTTTCTCCTTCTTCCGTCCTTACCGCCCTCCACTCTCTTTCTCTCATTACCTCATTCTCCTCTCTCTTCTATTCCCTCCCTTCCATATTCTTAACTTCCCCTCTTTCTATCTCATCTCCTTTCCCTTCCTCCTCTCATCATCTTTCTAATCCTTCCCCTCTCTCTGTCCTGTCCTTCCCTACTTCTCCTCTCCTTTATTGCCCTCTCTTTCTTGCTTCCTTCTCTATCCTCGCCCTTGGTTCTCGTCTCTCGTCTGGTCAAGGTTAAGGTTATACAAGTCAAGCAAGAATATAAACGAGGTAATGATAGGGAAATACAGATTCACATACGCAAGATGCACGATAGTTTTTTCTTGTCTTTCCTCTTCTTGTTGTTCTTGTTCTTGCACTTCTTGTTCTTGTTCTCATTCTCGTTGTTCTTGTTCTTATTACCCTTGTTCTTGTTCTTCTCGTCCTTGTTTTTGGTCTTCTCCTTCTTCTTCTTCTTCACATTACGTAGGCGGTTTGTAGACGTGGGAGGGGATAAGGGAGACTCAGCAACGATTATGTCTATTTTTGTCCCTATTCGGCGAAGGAGGCGCCTCGACACTAGAGCCAAAAATAGTATAGCTGCTGCTCCCCTTAAAAAGAATGAAAATAAAGAATCTTCCGGAAGTGTTTGGATATAAAAAAGAGAGTTGTAAAGAATTAGAAAATAGTGATTTAAAGGATGCCCGCCATTTCCTGCTGCCGTAAAAAGAACACAAACAGACGCTTTACGAAAAAAAAAATCTTCCCGAGGTGTTTTGATAAAGTTAAACAACAAACAGACGCTTTACGAAAAAAAATCTTCCAGAGGTGTTTTGATAAAGTTAAAAAAAATAAATAAATGATAAAAGTAGTATTAAAAAAAGGTGTTCGTCATTTCCAGATCCCTAAAAACGCACAAACAAACGTTCCCGAAAAAAAATCTACCAGAGGTGTTTTGATGAAGTAAAAAAGATAAATTATGATAAAAACAATAATAAAAAAGCTGCTCGCCATTTCCAGCTCCCTAAAAACAACAAACAGTCAATCCCGAAAAAAAAATCTTCCATAGGTGTTTTCACATATCTGAGAAAATAATAAAAAGAAAATAATGATGAAATGATAATATGAAAAAAAAATCTGTTCGTCACTTCTTCTTCCTAAATTACATAACAAACAAACGCTCCATAAAAAAAAGAGAGAGAGAAAAAAAAAGTCTTCCATAGGTGATTCGATATTCCAGCTTTTGAAGACCGACGAAAAATACATCATTAACACATCGTCACTTTCCCTTGACTAATGAAGCGTATCCGGCGTAATTTCCGCGCCATTAGTAAGGAGTTAGGGAGAGAAGGGTTTTAAAAGTTAGCGAAAGAAATGCGTTGTCGCCGTTTGTCTTCCTACTCCTCCCCTCGCTTCGCCTCGTCCGCCTTAGAAGTTTTGGATCGGTCACATAAGATAGAGTTGTTTCGTCATCATTGTCTTGTTTTCTTTATTTTGTTTTGTTATTTGTTTTGAGATTGCTTACTTTTTTTGTTTGTTTATGATGAAGTTTTTAGGACTGTCTGTCTGTATGTGTCTGTTTGTGTCGAGTACTTATGTTTGTTTGTTTTTCGTTTTAACTTCTTTTTTCTTTACTTTACGTTTTATTATATGTTTTGAGATTGCTTACTTTTTTTTTTTTATCTATACTGAAGTTGTTTTTAGGATTGTTTGTTTGTCTGTCCGTCTGTTTGTGTCGAGTTTTTATTGTTTTGTGCTTTTTTTTCGTTTTAACATCTTTTTTTATTTACTTCTTTCTTTTGTTTCTTATTCCTTTCGTTTTCCATTCCTTTCCATCTGTTTAAACATATCTATTGGCTGTTTTTCATTTATTTCTCTTTCTTTTTTTCCTTACTTTTCAATCTTTTTATCATTTTTTTCCATATACTTTCTTTTTTCATATTTTTCTATCTTTTTTTTACCTATCTCTTGTTTAATCCATGTATTTTTTTTCGTTCCACTATTATTTTCCATCTTAATTACTTTTACTATTTTATTTTATCTATTAGTTATTCTGTTTCTCATCTAATTATGTTTTCTTATCATTATTATCTATATCATCTCTTATCTTTATTATTTTCTTCCTTCTCTTCCTTTCATCACCTGTTGCCGCCTCACCCTCCGAAAGTTCTGTGATAAATAGTTCTTCTCTTTCACTTCTCTTTTCATTTCCTTTTTCTACTCAACACCCGCGTCCGGAAGATTGATTAAACCTCTTGAAATGGCGACGGTAGTGTCCGCGAAGAAGGAAGAGGAAAGAGGAGGAGGAAGAGGAGGAGGAGGAGGGGGAGGAGGAAGAGGAGAAGCATTATGTGTTGTTTTAATCCCCGGCGGTCACGACTTTTTAGTCCTCCTTTTCCTCCTCCTTTTCCGCCTCCTTTCCTGCTCTAATTACTTACCACATAATTTAAGCATCTGTCGGTCACCTTTTGTTTATATTTTTTATCATTATTTTCTTTTTATTCCATTAATCTCTCTTTCTCTTTTTATTCTTTCTTTTCATAATATTTCCCTGCTTTTCATTTCGTTGTTTCTTCTTTTTCCTTACTTCCTATCTTTCTTTGACCACATTATTTAAACACCTGTAGTTCACCTTTTGTGTAGATTGTTTTATTGTTATTTTCTTATTTTTATTCCGTTATTTTTTCCTTCTCTCTTTATTCTTTATTCTCATAATATTTTTCTGTTTTTCATTGCATTATTTCTTATTTTTCCATATTTTCTATCGTTTTATTTACCTATTTGTTGTTTTATTCTTGTATTTTTCTTTCTCTTTCCTTTATTATCCTCTTCTTATTCTTCTCGTTTTATTCTCTCTTTCTCTTTTTAGTCTTTTCCTTCCCCTTTTTTTCTCTTTTATTTCATTTTTTTTTTATTACCTGGAAGAAGATGGAGGAAGGCGAGGGAAGTTTGTCTCTTTCTCTCTCTCTTTTTTTTCTCTCTACGGTAAATTTCCTGAAACGGTTAACATTTATAAACACTTTTTTGAGTTGGTAGAAAGCGACATTTTTTTAATCTTTTCTTTTTCATCAACAAACAACCTGTAAAAACACACAGTAAAGTAGTATTCCAAGGTGTCATTCTCTTATTATTTACCTATTTCAAGCCATGATTTTTTTTTACGACAATTCTTCTCCTTTTTATTTATATTTTCTATCCCTCGAACCGACAGTGCGTGAGTGATGTGTAGCAATAACTCCCTTTAATCCCTTTGTTTATTTCTCATCTATTGTTTTTGACTCATATTTATTCACCAATTTCTTTTCAAAATATTCTATGTGTTCGCTATGTGTTTTTTGTATGTATTTCTATCTTGTTCTGGGTATGTCGGTATGTGTATGTGTGTGTGTGTGTGTGTGTGTGTGTGTGTGTGTGTGTGTGTGTGTGTGTTCAGATGCTCCCGGTGATTGCTTTCCTTCGTGCTTTTTCTTGCCACCGACTTAATATTCCTTTGATGCGTTTTGTAACTTCATCTATCTGAGTGTATTGGTTTCCTCTCCTCATCTGTATCTTTTCTACGTCTTCATTTTTTCTTCGTGGTCGCATATAACTCACTCTCGTTTTTCTCTCTCTCTCGTCCCCGGCAGGTCAGAGGGCAGGGGGATCAACGTGGAGGGGCTGGTGGCTATCATTGTGTTCTACCTCATCATCCTCGGCATCGGGTTGTGGGCGGCGTGGCGGCGGAAGGGTGAGGCCAGCACGGAGGAGGTGATGCTGGCGGGCAGGGACATCGGCATCTTCGTGGGCATCCTCACTATGACAGGTAAGGAGATGAGGGGATGAGGAGAGAGGAAGGTAAGAGTGCTGTGAACCATTCTTCTACGTCTATCTAAGTAACCTAAATACAGTAATCTATCCATCTATATACAATTTTTCATTAATACAGTAATTGATTCATCTATACCTATTTAATTGCATCATCAAGTTTTCCATCGTCAGTCTTAAAAACCTTTCCCCCATGCCTAAATACAACATTTCACGCATCTACATTTATGCATATGCTCATAGATATAGTAATCCATCCTTTTTTTCTCTACAAGATTAAGTAAATGCAATTCTCCAACCATTTATTTTTACCCGAGCTATCCTATTTCCAGTAATCTATTCATCTATATCTATCAACTTCATCTAAATACAATAACCTATTCATCTACGTTCATCTAGCCAAATTAACCTAAGTACAATAGCCTTTCCATCTCCACCTATCCAAATTCACCTAAGTTGCTCGAGAAATTCACAAAACTCAAGAATCCAAGAAGTGCATCAAAAACTCAATTATTAATCTGTCCAAATCCTTATACACTTACTCAGACATCTCTTTATTATCCAAACATTCATCCATCCATCCGCCTCCACCCAAATCCATTCAGAAATCCATGGCAATCCACGTTCAGGCCTTCACACATTTATTTTTTTTGTCGATCCCTGATTTTATGTCCCCGAAAGGTTCACAGATCTTGTTTTTCCTCCCCTTTTTTGTGTCCCCGAAAGGTTCACTGATCTCGTTTTTCCTCCCCTTTTCTTTCCTTTTTTGCCTCTTCTCTTTTTTTTCTTTTTTTCTTTTCTTTCTCTGTGTGTGTGTGTCGTTCGTTCGGTCTGACCCCCTGTTAGATCGTCGACTTAAATCGTTCATCCCACCGTTCAGCTTTGATTCCTCTCTTTCTTTCTTTCTTTCTTTATCACGTTTCTCTTTTTCTGGCGGTTTTATTTGTAGTTTCATTCGCTGTGACAGATTCTCTCTTTGACTTGATTTTTCTCCCTCTCTCTCTTTCTCTTTTTTATATTTTTTTTCCTTTCTATACGTTGGTTTTTCTCTTTTGTTCTGGTATTAACTTCTTTTTATCACATATTTCCTCCTTTCTATGCGTAGTTCTCTCTCTCTTTCAATCTATCTCTCATATTTCCTTTTTTCTCTAACATTTTTCTTCCTTGAATCTCGTTGGCAAGTATTTTTTTTCCATCTCTCTCTCTCACATTATTTTTTTCCATCACTTGTTTGTATTTTCATTTATCTAACTCGTTTTCTCCTTAGCGCAGTTCTTTCTCTTTCTTTCTCATATTTTCTCCTTTCTATAACATGTTTTTTCCTCCTTAAATCTCTCTTCCAAGGTGTTTTCTCATGTTTCTCTATCACATTATTTCTCCTTCCTTATTTCTTCGCCTTAAACAACGCCTCTTTCTTTCTTTCTCACATTTTCCTCATATTTCTTTTCCATAACACTTTTCCTCCTTAAACCCCCGCTTTCAAGGTATATTCTCATGTTTCTCTATCACACTATTTCTCCTTCCTTATTTCTTCGCCTTAAACAACGAATCTTTCTTTCTTTCTCACATTTTCCGCATATTTCTTTTCCATTAAACCTTTCCTCCTTAAATCCCGCATCCAAGGTATATTCTCATGTCTCTCTATCACAATATATCTCCTTCCTTATTTCTTATCCTTAAACAACCTCTCTCTTTCTTTCTTTCTCACATTCTCCTCAGATTTCTTTTCCATAACACTTTTCCTCCTTAAACCCTCGCATCCAAGGTATATTCTCATGTCTCTCTATCACAATATATCTCCTTCCTTATTTCTTATCCTTAAACAACCTCTCTCTTTCTTTCTTTCTCACATTTTCCTCATATTTCTTTTCCATAACACTTTTCCTCCTTAAACCCCTGCTTTCAAGGTATATTCTCACGTTTCTCTATCACAATATATCTCCTTCCTCCTTCATCGCTTCCTCCTCACTTTTCCTCGACTTTAAACGCCTACGTCGTCGTCCCCAAGTTGTTTCCGTCTCATTACCCGGCCACGATTTATCCACGTGGAAAAGTAACCCAAGAGCTAGCGAGGGAGCGCGAGAGACTGAAGGTAAAAGAAGATAAAAGTGTTCGCAGGAAAGGAAGGAAAAATAATACGTCGGTAAAAGAAAAACGCGAGGGATTTCGGAGTCTTATCCCGAGACATTCACTTTACGTACTCAGGGAACTAGAAGAAAGGGGAGAAGGAGGAGGAGGAGGAGAAGGAGTATGAGAAGAAAGCGTAGAAGGAGGAGGCGCAGGAGAAGGAGAATGAGGAAGAGGCAGGAGAAGGCGTGGAGGAGAAAGAAGAAGAAAGGGGAGAAGGAGGAGGAGGAGGAGAAGGAGTAGGAGAAGAAAGCTTTGGAGGAGAAGACGCAGGGGAAGAAAGAGGATGAGGAAGAGGCAGGAGAAGGCGTAGAAGAGGAAGAAGAAGAAAGGGGAGAAGGAGGAGGAGGAGGAGAAGGCACAGGAGAAGAAAGAGGATGAGGAGGAGGTAGGAGGAGGAGAAGGTGTTGAAGGAAGAGAATGAAGAGATGAAGAGAGGGACGAGAGGAAGCTATTACGGTTTAAGAATGAATGAATTAATAGAGAGATTAAAGAGGGGAAGGAATACGGAAGAGGGAGAGGGAACAAAAGATGATAAACTAAACCAAAGGAAATACAAGGAGAGAAGAAGAAGAAGAAGGAGGAGGAAGAGGAAGTAATTGAGGAAACAGAGAGGGAGAGGTAACAAAAGATGATAAACTAGACCAAAGGAAACGCAAGAAGGGGAGAAGAAGGAAGAAAGAGGAGGAAGAGGAAGAAGTGGAGAAAGCAGAGAGGGACAAGAACGCACTTCAATGAATACTAAATCCTTGAAGGCGTGAGGCGTTGAACTCAGGCGCAATGTGTAAGGTTCAAGGCTCGCGGCGATGTCAAGGGAGGTCGTGTGGGCTGGGAGAGGTTTCTTTTGTTGTTGTTGAAGTCGAAGTCGATGGTTTGACGTTTCGCTTTTCTCCTTTTTTTCCTGTTGCTTTTTGATGCATTTCGTTTTCCATTCACGGTTTCGTTATTCTGTCTGGCATTTTTTTTTACTTTTCTAGTTTTTATTTTATTTATCTTTCCTTTCTCCGCCGTTCTCTTTCCTTTTCTTTACTTCTTTCACCGTATCTTCTCTTCTTTTCCTTTTTCTTCCTTCTCTTCCCTTCCCTTCCCTTCCCTTCCCTTTCTTTACTTTATCATCTCTTCCATTCCTTAGTTCTCCTTTCCCTTCCCTTCCTTTTCCTTACCTTTATTTCCCTCCCCTTCCTTTCCCTTCCCTATTCTTCTGTTCCCCTTTATTCCTTTCCCTTCCTTTCCCTTCCCTCACCTCACATTCATTTCGCTTCCCTTCCCGTCCCCTTCCTTAATTTCTCTTCCATATTTCATTTTATTTTCCGTTCCATTTCCTCGACTTCTCCTATTCACGCGTACTCGAGAGAGATATTTCGCGGGAGGACTGTTTTCATCACAGCTCAGAGCACCTCATTTTGACACGAGACAAACGAGTTCTGCAAAAGTGAAGCGTAAGAGAGAAAGAGAGAAAAACAGTCCCCGTGTTAAAATCAGTCCCCGAAAAATGTAATGCATTAAATTTGCATGCATTCATTTCCCCGGAAGACAGATATTTTATTATGTAGAGTGCTTACACGCACGCAGACACCCACCCACACGCACACGCAGAGAAGGAGAAGAGAGAGAAGGAGGAGAAGGAACAGGAAGAGGAGGAAAACGATGAAATGGTAGAAGCGACGAAGGTAGGGAGAGAGGGAGGCGAAGCGGCGGGAGTCCTACATTGTCAGGGTTCAGCCAGGCGTGGGGCTGCTGGTGACGATTGTGCTGAGTCAGGGCGAAGTAAGGGATGGCCGAGGAGGGAGCCTGGCGGAAGGGTCAAGAAAGGAGGGAGAAGGGGAAGGTTAGGGGGTCAGAACTCCCTCTATATATACACTGCGAGTGGGGGTCAGTGTCCATCTATCTTGTATTGGTTTAGTTGAGTGTAAATACATAATAGTTAACACATACACATTGCAAGGTTGTCCAGGATTTCCCGCTCGTAAATTTAGTACAAGACGAGGCCGCTGTGTGTGTGTGTGTGTGTGTGCTGGAATAGCCTATTGATTTAGCCACCTCGCTACCTTCAATTAAACTATATCACGTTAGGTCAGGTAATATTGCCTCGTTCATCCCCCCTCGTGAAGTTTAGTATAGGACTCCGTAGCCAGGTAGCCAGATTGTTAAGTAATCAATGGAGAAGTTTGATACTTAAGTGATCTCAGGTTAGGTTAGGTTTGTGTGACGCATGTTACTGAACCGTAGACTACGAATACTGAGATAGAGAGTTTTGTATAGTGGCCCTAATTGTGAGGAAGGTAGCTTTTTATACGGGTTCGAATACTGAGGTAGACAACTTTCAGCATTAAACTACAAAGCCTGAGCTCTCACTATTCAAAACTCCTACACTACGAATATTGAGGCAAAAAAAACAAAGAGAAAAGATGGATAAAAAGGCAAAAAAGGAGAGAGAAAAGGTGAGGAAAAAAGGAGAACTGTACAGTAGCTTTGATTGTGAGGAAGGTAGCTTTGTATACAATAGTCTGTTGACGGAGCCTGTTCATCTTGGGCCTAGGCAGCGTTTGTTACGGCTCCTGTGATTGGCTGCACCCCTCGCTCACTCACATGTCCGCCGTGACGCTACCACGGTGTTATATACTTTTCTTTATTCCAGTCCATATCTAACTAATCTATTCTTCGTTCCTTATTTTTCTAGTTATTTCTTTTATTAACCTCTGTGGTCGTCTTTTTAGTGCTTTTCTTATTCCAATCAATAACTAACTAATCTATTCTTTCCTTATTTTTTCTAGTTATTTCTTTTCATTAACTTCTATGCTTGTCTCCTTGGGTTCTTTTCTTATTCCAATTTATAACTAATTAATCTATTCCTCTTTCCTTATATTTTCTAGCTATTTCTTTTTATTAACTTGTATGCTTGTCTTTTTTGGTGTTTTTCTTATTCCAATTTATAATTAACTAATCTATTCTTCTTTCCATATTTTTCTATATACTTCTTTTCATTAACTTCTATGCTCGTCTTTTTAGTACCTTCCTTATTCCAATCTATAACTAAGTAATCTATCCTGCGCTCCTTTTATTTTCTAGTTATTTATTTTATTAACTTGTATGCTCGTCTTTTTGGTGTTTTTCTTATTCCAATCTATAACTAACTAATCTATTCTTTCCTTACTCTTCCAGGTATTTCTTTTCATTAACTTTTTGATGTTTTTCTTATTCCAATCTATAACTAACTAATCTATTCTTTCCTTACTTTTCCAGGTATTTCTTTTCATTAACTTCTATGTTTGTCTTTTTGGTGCTTTTCTTGTTCTAATCCTCGTTCCTTATATTTTCCTGTCTTTTTTTTATTAACTTGTATGTTGTCTTTTTTGTGCTGTTCTTATTGCAATCTATAACTAACTAATCTATTCTGCGTTCCTTATTTTTCAAGGTATTTCTTTTTATAAACTTCTATGCCTGTCTTTTTGGTACTTTTCTTATTCAAATTTATAACTAACTAATCTATTTTTCTTTCCTTATATTTTCTAGTTACTTCTTTTCATTAACTTCTATGCTGGTCTTTTTGGTACTTTTCTTATTTCAATCTATAACAAACAAATCTATTTTTCTTTCCTTATATTTTCTAGTTATTTCTTTTCATTAACTTCTATGCTGGTCTTTTTGGTACTTTTCTTATTTCAATCTATAACAAACAAATCTATTTTTCTTTCCTTATATTTTCTAGTTATTCATTTTTATTAACTTATATGCTTGTCTTTTTGGTGCTTTTCTTATTCCAATCTATAACTAACAAATCTATTCTTCGTTCCTTATTTTTCTAGTTATTTCTTTTTATTAAATTCTTTGCTCGTCTTTTTGGTGCTGTTCTTACTCCAATCTATAACTAACTAATGATTTTTTCCCCTATTTTTCTAGTTATTTCTCTCATTAACTTTTATGCTCGTCTTTTGGTACTTTTCTTATTCAAATCTATAACTAACTAATCTATTCTTTGTTCATCATATTTCTAGTTATTTATTTTATTAACCTCTGTGCTCGTCTTTTTAGTGCTTTTCTTATTCCATTTTATAACTAACTAATCTTATGTTCGATCCTTATATTTTCTAGTTATTTATTTCATTAGCTTTTATGCTTGTCTTTTTTAGTGCTTTTCTTATTCCAGTCTATAACTAACTAATTTATTTTTCTTTCCTTATATTTTCTAGTTATTTCTTTTTATTAACCTGTATGCTTGTCTTTTTGGTACTTTTCTTATTCCAATTTATAACTAACTAATCTATTCTTTCCTTCTTTTTCCAGTTATTTCTTTTTATTAACCTGTATGCTTGTCTTTTTGGTGCTTTCCTTATTCCAATTTATAACTAACTAAATTATTCTTTCCTTATTTTTCCAGGAATTTCTTTTTATTATTTCTATACTCGTCTTTTTGGTGCTTTTCTTATTCCAATTTATAACTAACTCATCTATTCTTCCCTTATTTTTCCAGGTATTTCTTTTCATTAACTTCTATTCCTGTCTTTTTGGTACTTTTCTCATTCCAACTTATAACTAAGTAATCTATTCTTCGTTCCTTATATTTTCCAGTCATTTCTTTTTATTAACTTGTATGCTTGTCTTTTTGGTGTTGTTCTTATTGCAATCTTTAACTAACTAATCTATTCTTCGTTGCTTATATTTTCCAGGTATTTCTTTTTATTAACTTGTATACTGTCTTTTTTGTGCTTTTCTTATTCCAATTTATAACTAACTAATCAATTTTTCTTTACCTATATTTTCTAGTTATTTTTTTTATTAACTTCTATGCTCGTCTTTTTTGATGCTTTTCTTATTTTTCTATTTACTTCTTTTCATTAACTTCTATGCTCGTCTTTTTGGTTCTTTTCTTATTCCAATCTATAACTAATGAATCTATTCTTTCCTATTTTTCCAGGTATTTCTTTTTATTAACTTCTATGCTCGTCTTTTTGGTACTTTTCTTATTCCAATCTATATCTAACTAATCTATTCTTCGTTCCTTATTTTTCTAGTCATTTCTTTTATTAACCTTTGTGCTCGTCTTTTTAGTGCTTTTCTTATTCCAATTTATAACTAACTAATCTATTCTTCTTTTCATATATTGTACTTATTTCTTTTTATTAATTTCTGTGCTTTTCTTTTTTGGTGCTTTTCTTATTCCAATTTATAAGTAACTAATCTATTCTTTTTTCCATATTTTTCTATTTACTTCTTTTTATTAACTTCTATGCTCGTCTTTTTGGTACTTTTCTTTATTCCAATCTATAACTAACTAATCTATTCTTCGTTCCTTATTTTTCTAGTTATTTCTTTTCATTAACTTGTATGCTTGTCTTTTTTAGTGCTTTTCTTATTCTAATTTATAAGTAACTAATCTATTTTCACTTCCTTATATTTTCTGGTTATTTCTTTTTATTAACTTCTATGCTTGTCTTTTTGGTGCTTTTCTTATTTTCCTATTTACTTCTTTTCATTAACTTCTATGCTCGTCTTTTTGGTTCTTTTCTTATTCCAATCTATAACTAACTAATCTATTTTTCGTTCCTTATTTTTCTAGTTATTTATTTTATTAACCTTTGTGCTCGTCTTTTAAGTGCTTTTCTTATTCCAATTTATAACTAACTAATCTATTCTTCTTTTCATATTTTGTACTTATTTCTTTTTATTAATTTCTATGCCTGTCTTTTTTGGTGCTGTTCTTATTCCAATCTATAACTTACTAGTCTATCCTTCTTTCCTTATTTTTCTAGTTATTTCTTTTATTAACTTCTAAGCTCGTCTTTTTGGTGCTTTTCTTATTCCAATATGTAACTAAATAATCTATTCTTCGTTCCTTATTTTTCTATTTATTTCTTTTCAGTAACTTCTATGCTTGTCTTTTTTGTGCTTTTCCTATTCCAATTTATTAAGTAACTAATCTATTCTTCGTTCCTTATTTTCGAGGTATTTCTTTTATTAACTTCTATGCTTGTCTTTTTTGGTTCTTTGCTTATTCCAATCTATAAATAATTAATCTATTTTTTGCTGCTTATTTTTTTCTATTTACTTCTTTTTATTATTTTGTATGCTTCTCTTTTTTTGTCTCATTTCTTATTCCACTTCATAACTAACTAATCTATCCCCTCATAATTTTTCCAGGTATTTCTTTTTATTATTTCTGTGCCTGTTTTTTTTTGTACTGTTCTCATTCCATTTATAATTAACTACTCTATTCATCGTTCCTTATATTTTCTAGTCATCTCTTTTTATTAACTTGTATGCTTGTCTTTTTGGTGCTGTTCTTATGGCAATCTATAACTAATTAATCTATTCTTCACCTATTTTTCCCAGTATTTATTTTCATTAACTTCTATGCTTGTCTTTTTGGTACTTTTCTTATTCCAATTTATAACTAACTAATCTATTCATCGTTCCTTATATTTTCTAGTCATCTCTTTCTATTAACTTGATTTTATTAACTATAAAAAGAAATAGCTTGAAAATATAAGGAACGAGGAATAGATTAGTTACTTATAAATTGGAATAAGAAAAAAAACAAAAAGACGAGCATAGAAGTCAATGAAAAGAAATAACTTGAAAATATAAGGAAAGAATAGATTATACATTGGAATTAGAAAAGTACCAAAAAGACAATCATAGATGTTAATAAAAAGAAATAACTAGAAAAAATAAGGAACGAAGGATTTATTAGTTATTTATAGATTGGAATAAGAAAAGAACCAAAAAAGACAAGCATAGAAGTTAATGAAAGAAATAACTAGAAAATATAAGGAACGAAGAATATATAAGTTAGTTATAAATTGGCATAAGAAAAGCACTAAAAAGAAGAGCACAGAGGTTAATAAAAGAAATAACTAGAAAAATAAGGAACGGGGAATAGATTAGTTAGTTATAGATTTGAATAAGAAAAGTACAAAGAGGACGAGCATAGGTGTTAATGAAAAGAATTAAATAGAAAAATATGTAAAGAAGAATATATTAGTTAGTTATAAATTGGAATAATGAAAGCACCAAAAAAGACAAACATACAAGTTAATAAAAAGAAATAGCTAGAAAATATAAGGAACGAGGAATAGATTAGTTAGTTATAAACTGGAATAAGAAAAGTACCAAAAAGACAGGCATAGAAGTTAATGAAAAGAAATAACTAGAAAATATAAGGAAAAAAAAATAGACTAGTTAGTTATAGATTGGAATAAGAAAAGTACCAAAAAGACAGGCATAGAAGTTAATGAAAAGAAATAACTAGAAAAATATGGGAAGAATAGATTAGTTAGTTATTGATTAAAATAAAAACAGCACCAAAAAACACACAAGTTAATAAAAGAAATAAGAAGAAAAATTAGGAACGATGAATAGATTAGTTAGTTATAAATTGGAATAAGAAAAGTACCAAAAAAGACAGGCATAGAAGTTAATGAAAAGAAATAACTAGAAAAATAAGGAAAGAACAGATTAGTTAGTTATAAATTGGAATAAGAAAAGTACCAAAGGGACGAGCATACAAGTTAATAAAAAGAAATACCTGCAAAAATAAGGGAAGAATAGATTTTTTAGTTATAGATTGGAATAAGAAAAGCATCAAAAAGACAAGAATAGAAGTTAATAAAAAGAAATAAGAAGAAAAATAAGGAATGAAGAATAGCTTAGTTAGTTATAAATTTGAATAAGAAAAGAACCAAAAAGACGACCATACAAATTAATAAAAAGAAATAACTCGAAAAATAAGGAACGAAGAATAGTTTAGTTAGTTATAACTAACTAATCTATTCTTCGTTCCTTATTTTCGAGGTATTTCTTTTATTAACTTGTATGCCTGTCTTTTTTAGTGCTTTTCTTATTACAATTTATAATCTAACTAATCTGTTCTTCTTTCCATATTTTTCCAGGTATTTCTCTTTATTAACTTCTATGCTCGTCTTTTTTTGGTACTCTTCTTATTCCAATCTATAAGTAACTAATCTATTTTTCATTCCTTATATTTTTCTAGTTATTTCTTTTTATTAACTTTTATGCTTGTCTTTTTGGTGCTGTTCTTATTCCAATCTATAACTAACTAATCTATTTTTCGTTCCTTATTTTTCTAGTTATTTTTTTTATTAACTTGTATGCTTGTCTTTTTAGGTGCTTTTCTTATTCCAATTTATAACTAACTAATCTATTCTTCTTTCCATATTTTTCTATTTACTTCTTTTCATTAACTTTTATGCTCGTCTTTTTGGTACTTTTCTTTATTCCAATCTATAACTAATTATTCTATTCTTCGTTCCTGATTTTCTAGTTAATTTTTTATTAACCTTTGTGCCCGTCTTTTTAGTGCTTTTCTTATTCCAATCTACAAATAACTAATTTATTCTTCGTTCCTTATTTTTCTAGTTATTTCTTTTCATTAACTTCTATGCTTGTCTTTTAGGTACTTTTCTTATTCCAATCTATTGCTAACTAATCTATCTTTCGTTCCTTATTTTTCTAGTTATTTCTTTCCATTAACTTGTATGCTTGTCTTTTTTAGTGCTTTTCTTATTCCAATCTATAACTAACTAATCTATTCTTCGTTCC
Organism: Eriocheir sinensis; assembly: GCF_024679095.1. Lineage (NCBI taxonomy): Eukaryota > Metazoa > Arthropoda > Malacostraca > Decapoda > Varunidae > Eriocheir > Eriocheir sinensis. The sequence goes on from NW_026112235.1 coordinate 62,067, forward strand.
ATATTTTCGAGGAATTTCTCTTATTGACTTCTATGCCTGTTTTTTTTTTTTAATGCTTTTCTTATTCCAATTTATATCTAACTAATCTATTCTTCTTTCCTTATTTTTCCAGGTATTTCTTTTTATTAACTTCTATGCTCGTCTTTTTCGGTACTTTTCTTATTCCAAATTATAACTAACTAATCTAGTCTTCGTTCCCTAGTTCTAGTCATTTCTTTTTATTAACTTGTATGCTTGTCTTTTTTAGTGCTTTTCTTATTCCAATTTAGATTGGAATAAGGCAAAGAAAAGCATAGGAATGAATTGAATTGAAATAGAAAGCAAAAAGACAATTAATAAAAAGAAATAAAAATAAGGAAAAGAATAAAAAAACAATAATGAAAGAAATAACAAAAATAAGAAAGAATAGATTGAATTAAAGAGGAATAAGAAAGTTAATAAAAGAAATACCTGGAAAATAAGGGAAGAATAGATTAGTTGCTAATCTATTCTTCTCCATATTTTTTTCCAGGTATTCTTTTACTGTGCTATGCTCGTCAATTTAGATTGGAATAAGAGCAGCACCAAAAAGACAGGCATAGAAGTTAATAAAAAGAAATACCTGGAAAAATAAGGGAAGAATAGATTTAGTTAGTTATAAATTGGAATAAGAAAACAACCAAAAAGACGAGCATAGAAATAATAAAAATAAATACCTGGAAAAATAAGGAAGGAATAGATTAGTTAGTTATAAATTTGAATAAGAAAAGAACCAAAAAAGACAGGCATATAAGTTAATAAAAACAAATAAATAAAAATATAAGGAGCAAAAAATAGATTAGTTAGTTATAGATTGGAATTAGAAAAGTACCAAAAAGACAGGGATTGAATAAATACCTGGAAAAATAAGTATCGAATAGATTAGTTAGTTATAGATTGGGATAAGAAAAGTACCAAAAAGCCCAGCATACAAGTTAATAAAAGAAATACCTCGAAAATAAGGAACAAAGAATATATTAGTTAGTTATAAATTGGAATAAGAAAAGTACCAAAAAGACAAGCATAGAAGTTAATGAAAAGAAATAACTAAAAAAATAAGGAACGAAGAATAGATTAGTTACTTATAAATTGTAATAAAAAAAGCACTAAAAAAGACAAGCATATAATCTAATGAAAAGAAATAACTAGAAAAATAAGGAACGAAGGATAGATTAGTTAGTTATAAATTGGAATAAAAAAGCACTAAAAAAGACAAGCATACAAGTTAATGAAAAGAAATAACTGGAAAAATAAGGAACTAAGGATAAATTAGTTAGATATTGATTGAAATAAAAAAAGAACCAGAAAAGACAAGCATACAAGTTAATAAAAAGAAATAACTAGAAAAATATAAGGAAAGAAAAATAGATTAGTTACTTATAGATTGTAAAAAGAAAAGTACCAAAAAAGACGAGCATAGAAGTTAATAAAAAGAAATAACTAGAAAAATAAGGAAAAGAATAGATTAGTTATAGATTGGAATAAGAAAAGCACCAAAAAGACAAGGATAGAAGTTAATAGAAATAACTAGAAAATAAGGAAGAATAGATAAGTTAGTTATAAATTGAATAAGAAAAGCACCAAAAGACAGGCATAGAAGTTAATAAAAGAAATAACTAGAAAATATAAGGAAAGAAGAATAGATTAGTTACTTATAAATTGAATAAGAAAAGCACTAAAAAGAAGCATACAAGTTAATGAAAAGAAATAACTAGAAAATATAAGAAAGGATAGATTATTTAGTTATAGACTGGAATAAGAAAACAAAAAGACGAGCATAGAAGTTAATAAAAAGAAATACCTGGATAAAGAAGAAAAGAATAATAGATTAGTTAGATTATAAATTGGATTAAGAAAAGCACTAAAAAAGACAGGTGTACAATTTGATAAAAGAAATAAGAAGAAAAATAATGAACGACGAATAGATTAGTTATTTACAAATTGGAATAAGAAAAGTACCAAAAAAGACAGGCATAGAAGTTAATGAAAAGAAATAACTAGAAAATAAAGAACGAGGAATAGATTAGTTAGTTATAAATTGGAATAAGAAAAGAACCCAAAAAGACGAGCATAGAAGTTAATGAAAAGAAATAACTAGAAAATATAAGGAAAGAATAGATTAGTTAGTTATTGATTGGAATAAGAAAAGTACCCAAAAGACGAGCATACGAATTAATAAAAAGAAATATCTGGAAAAATAAGGAAAGAATAGATTAGTTAGCTATAGATTTGAATAAGAGAAGCACCAAAAAGACGGGCCTAGATATTAATAAAAAGAAATAACTAGAAAAATATAAGGAAAGAAAAATAGATTAGTTAGTTATAGACTGGAATAAGAGAAGCACTAAAAAAGACAGACATAGAAGCTACTAAAAGAAATACCTAGAAAATAAGGAACGAAGAATAGATTAGTTAGTTATAGTTTGGAATAAGAATAACACCAAAAATACGGGCATACAAGCTAATAAAAAAATAACTAGAAAATAAAAGGAACGAAGGATAGATTAGTTAGTTATAGATTGGAATAAGGAAAGTACTGAAAAGACGAGCATAGAAGTTAATGAAAAGAAGTAAATAGAAAAATATGGAAAGAAGAATAGATTAGTTAGTTATAAATTGGAATAAGAAAAGCACCAAAAAGACGAGCATACAAGTTAATAAAAGAAATAACTAGAAAATAAAAGGAACAAAGGATAGATTAGTTAGTTATAGATTGGAATAAGAAAAGTACCAAAAAGACAAGCATACAAGTTAATGAAAAGAAATAACAAAAAAAATATAAGGAAAGAAAAATAGACTAGTTAGTTATATATTGGAATAAGAACAGCACCAAAAAGACAAGCATAGAAGTTAATGAAAAGAAGTAAATAGAAAAAAAAGGAACGCAGAATAGATTAGTTAGTTATGGATTGGAATAAGAAAAGCACCAAAAAGACTAGCATTCAAGTTAATAAAAAGAAATACCTGGAAAATATAATTAACAAAGGATAGATTAGTTAGTTATAGATTGGAATAAGAAAAGTACCAAAAAGACACGCATACAAGTTAATGAAAAGAAATAACTAGAAAATATAAGGAAAGAAAAATAGGTTAGTTAGTTATATATTGGAATAAGAACAGCATCAAAAAGACAAGCATAGAAGTTAATGAAAAGAAGCAAATAGAAATATAAGGAACGCAGAATAGATTAGTTAGTTATGGATTGGAATAAGAAAAGCGCCAAAAAGACAAGCATTCAAGTTAATAAAAAGAAATACCTGGAAAATATAATTAAGAAAGGATAGATTAGTTAGTTATAGATTGGAATAAGAAAAGTACTAAAAAGACAAGCATACAAGTTAATGAAAAGAAATAACTATAAAATATAAGGAAAGAAAAATAGGTTAGTTAGTTATATATTGGAATAAGAACAGCACCAAAAAGACAAGCATAGAAGTTAATGAAAAGAAGTAAATAGAAATATAAGGAAGGAAGAATAGATTAGTTAGTTATGGATTGGAATAAGAAAAGCACCAAAAAGACAAGCATTCAAGTTAATAAAAAGAAATACCTGGAAAATATAATTAACAAAGGATAGATTAGTTAGTTATAGATTGGAATAAGAAAAGTATCAAAAAGACAAGCATACTAGTTAATGAAAAGAAATAACTAGAAAATATAAGGAAAGAAAAATAGACTAGTAAGTTATATATTGGAATAAGAACAGCACCAAAAAGACAAGCATAGAAGTTAATGAAAAGAAGTAAATAGAAAAAAAAAGGAACGCAGAATAGATTAGTTAGTTATGGATTGGAATAAGAAAAGCACCAAAAAGACTAGCATTCAAGTTAATAAAAAGAAATACCTGGAAAATATAATTATCAAAGGATAGATTAGTTAGTTATAGATTGGAATAAGAAAAGTACCAAAAAGACAAGCATACAAGTTAATGAAAAGAAATAACTAGAAAATATAAGGAAAGAAAAATAGGTTAGTTATATATTGGAATAAGAACAGCACCAAAAAGACAAGCATAGAAGTTAATGAAAAGAAGTAAATAGAAATATAAGGAACGCAGAATAGATTAGTTAGTTATAGATTAGAATAAGAAAAGCACAAAAAAGACAAGCATACAAGTTAATAAAAAGAAATACCTGGAAAATATAAGGAACGAAGAATAGATTAGAAAGTTATATATTGGAATAAGAACAGCACCAAAAAGGCAAGCATAGAAGTTAATGAAAAGAAGTAAATAGAAAAAAAAAGGAACGCAGAATAGATTAGTTAGTTATGGATTGGAATAAGAAAAGCATCAAAAAGACAAGCATTCAAGTTAATAAAAAGAAATACCTGGAAAATATAAGGAACAAAGGATAGATTAGTTCGTTATAGATTGGAATAAGAAAAGTACCAAAAAGACAAGCATACAAGTTATGAAAAGAAATAACTAGAAAATATAAGGAAAGAAAAATAGATTAGTTAGTTATATATTGGAATAAGAACAGCACCAAAAAGACAAGCATAGAAGTTAATGAAAAGAAGTAAATAGAAATATAAGGAAGGAAGAATAGATTTGTTAGTTATAGATTGGAATAAGAAAAGCACAAAAAAGACAAGCATACAAGTTAATAAAAAGAAATACCTGGAAAAATATAAGGAACGAAGAATAGATTAGTTAGTTATAGATTGGAATAAGAAAAGCACAAAAAAGACAAGCATACAAGTTAATAAAAAGAAATACCTGGAAAATATAAGGAACGCAGAATAGATTAGTTAGTTATAGATTGCAATAAGAAAAGCACCAAAAAGACGAGCATAGATGTTAATAAAAAGAAATGAGTAGAAAATATAGGAACGAAGAATAGATTACTATATATATATATATATATATATATATATATATATATATATATATATATATATATTTCCTTTATGTTTTATTTTATCGAGTTTTGATAAATATAACTGAGTTGCGCAATTACTGCTGAGTCCAACGGTACCAACTAAAGTGGTCTGTCGTGAATAAGAGGCGAGCTATGACGAAGAAAATACAAGTGTGTAGCGTCACGGCGGACATGAATGGCATGCGAGTGAGGGAGGGGTGCAGCCAATCACAGGAGCCGTAACAAACGCTGCCTAGGCGCCAGATGAACAGGCTCCGTCAACAGACTATAGGTAGATACAACTAGACAGCTTTTGACATTAAACTACAAATTCTGAGCTCTCACTATACTAAATTCCTACAATATTTCACTATACTATACTTCACTATATTAAACTACACTATGCACTCATGGGGTTATCAAGACACCTCTGCACCCGAAACTGACTTCTCTTTCGGCCACTCTACTACTTCTTCATCGGACCAGTGCTTAGCGGACTGTTTTCGGTTTTCATTTGTTTTTCCCTTTGAGCTGATTCTTTTACTATAAAAAACAGTACACGACAGAACACTACACTGCACCATACTACCCTATACTATACTTCACTACACTACAGTTTCACATAAAAGCTCTAGTGGTCCTCTGTTATGTTCCTTCAGAGAGTTCCCTTCAGCAGATTTGGGTCAGTATACTATATTTCACTATACGACAATACACTACTGCCATACTACGCTGTACTACGCTACACTATACTTCACTACACTACAGATGTCTCTATTAGCGTCAGCAGTCCTCGTTCGCGTTCCTTCATCGACTTTCCTTCCTCAGAGTCCCGTCACTTTGAGCTCAGGTTTTCGTGGGCTAATGAAATGAGTTTCCGGACTTCGTGTTACTTTGCTCTTTAAGTTTCCGTCTTTGAGGAGAGTTAAAAGTTCTCTCTCTCTCTCTCTCTCTCTCTCTCTCTCTCTCTCTCTCTCTCTCTCTCTTTTCTGCTTCTTCTTCTTCTTCTTCTTTGTCGAGTTGTCTTCATCAGTTCTTTTTTTTAGCGTTACCGTGGGAGAATGTGAGTGAGTGCGTTTGAGTTTGCATGAATTTATAAACTACTCCTTTATTAATGAATTGTTTTGTTTGTTATAATGAGGAATGTAGTGAAAAGATAGACACACGTTAATTATATCTGTTTTTATATCATTTATCGTAAAAGTGTGTGTGTGTGTGTGTGTGTGTGTGTGTGTGTGTGTGTGTGTGTGTGTGTGTGTGTGTGTGTGTGCTATTTGGTTCCCCCCCCCCCCCACACACACACACACACATCCCCCCCTCCCCCCACTCGCGTCGTTACCGTCCTCTCTCTCTCCGCGGGGTTCTGGACGATTTTACTTTGGCGCGAAGGGGTTTAAGGATAAAAGCCATCTCGTCGTGCGTCTAATGGTCCACTTTGCTGCCGTGATTTGGGAAGTAGCTCAAAGGTACAAGAAGGGAGGTAAAAATATTGAGAGTGAAAGAAGGAAACTACGTAGGGGACTTGAGATGGGGAAATAATTGGATAAAAAGGGAGAGAGAAGTAGTGAAAGTCTCTCTTCGCCTTTCCCCTTTACTTCCCATACGCGAAGGAAGGTAAAAATACAGAGAGTGACAGGAGACTAAGTGAGATAGACGGATACATGGATAGATAGGAAGAGAGAGGGAGAAAAAAGTTGGGAAAATCACTCTACTCCTTTCCCTTTACTTCCCATACGCGAAGGAAGGTAAAAATATGGAGAGTGAAAGAAGGAGACACCTAAGATAGACATACATGGATAGATAGGAAGAGATCACCGTTGCCAGATTGTTGCACTCAGAGCATCGTGTTAACTAATTTTTGACACTTGACGATCCCCAAAAGACATCAGGAATTAACGATTGTAATGATAACTATAAGTGAGTCTCGTTATTTGGGTGTAGGAGACAGTGTATGGATCGGAAGTCGGTATACAGAAGCGCCTGAGCAAAGGGGGCTATTACACTGGGCAAGTTTTCCGTGGATCTTCAGTCAAACCACGATTTCCGCTAGCGTGGTTCTCATTTGTTTCTTGTCATTGCTGGCGCTGACGATGGTGAGTAATACCGTCGTCCTTCAGTGAAATCTACCGTAGCTTTGGAAGATCGTGGACACGTCAGAGAACCACGGAAATATGAGAACCACGCCAGCGGAAATCGTGGTTTGACTGAAGATCCACGGAAAATTTGCCCAGTGTAATAGCCCCTTAAGGCAATTTGGCAACGCTGAAAGAGAGAGGGAGAGAGAAGTTAGGAAAATCACTCCACTCGTTTCCCCTCGAGCACACATTCATTGTCTTCTCCTCACCGCGAATTTCATGACCGCTTGCAGGTTCCACTAATGAGAGGTGCAATTAGAAGGGATCATTCGGTATTATTCGCCAGGCTCACCTTGCCTTTCCTATCCACATGCTCTAGTTACCTTTCCCACTGTTAGAGTCTGGTACAAAATCTTCTTGTGGTTGACTGAAAATAAAAGCGATCTGATTCTGTTCATAATGGATTGCTTTTTTAACTAGTATGAGGATGAGAAGGATTAAAAGGCTCACATGTACACACACACACACACACACACACACACACACACACACACACACACACACACACACACACACGTTACATTCCACGCTCTTTCTGATAACAAACAAGAAGATGATGAAGACCGCAGAAGGAGGAGGAGGAGGAGGAGGAGGTCGAAAATTACACATAACATTCCTCGCTCTGGGTTCCCGATAACAAGGAACGAGGAGATGGAAACCGCGGGAGGAGATAAAGGAGGAAGAGGAGGAGAAGTATGAACATCGAGAGCACCTTTTGACCTCTCTTCCTCTTTCAAGGGCTTCGGGCAGCTTTAGGGGTCCGTCAATACGTCTGAAGGGGCTCCTGATACTGCCGCCTTCCCCTCTGCCTCTTCGCCTTGCCCTAATCCACCATTCATGAGGCGGATTTGGCCCCAAGAGTCTCAGGATCAATAGCTGCCCTCCGCGACCCCGAGTCCTTGCCATTTCTATATGTTGCCTCTGAGTTAGTGTGTGGTATGGTCTGTTCCCTTGCCTCGTGTCCTCCTCGTTCTCCTCGTCCTCCTCTTCTCTCCGTTTCGTCCCCTCTTTCCTTTCGTCCCCTTGGCTTGTATTGTGGCTTTGTATTGTCTGTTCAAGTTTGTGGTTTGTTTGTTTGGTTGGTTGGTTTTGTTTCCTTTGTTACCCTTTTGTTGATCATATTCAGTCTCCCTTTTCTTATTTTTATTTTTATTTTCCTTTGAACTCTAATTTTTTTTCCTGCTCCTCCTCCTCCTCTTTCTTTTCATGACTTTTCCTTGAGAAATGAGAAACACACACACACACACATACACACACACACAATCACAGCTACAGCTCCCTCCCCCACCCACACTCAACCCCCCTTCCTCCCCCCCTCCCCCCCTCCCACACACGTCTTCCCCCCCCCCGTAATCTTTTATCTAACTTTCCCCAACACTTCTGAAGGTAAAGTTCCGAGTACCCTCCACGTGCCGGAAAAAAGACTGACACGCACAGAAAACTTCAATAACACAAGCCCTCGACTCACCGGCCGCCACGCAGGGCACACACACACAAGTTTACCTTTCAACAATATCGGGTTTTTCAACTTTGGAAATATTCGGTTGATTACATAAAGGAAATTCGTGTCCCTCCGACCCGCCAAAAGTCTGAATCGAATTTCCATTTTAGATAAACGAGAGCTTTGAAAAAACGATAGAAAGGAGCGGTAGATGTGTGAATAGATAGATAGATAGATAGATAGACAGATTTATCAGTAGTTAGGTCCCGCCAATCTCCGGTTATCTCCTCTTATTAGTCTTATCAATCTTCGTTCCCTTTCGCACCCAAGACTCCAATCAGTGTTTTTTTTATCTCTCGCCTCCCTGTACGCTTTGAGACTGGTGATGCTGCTGGTGGTGGTAACGATAATGGTGGTGGTGGAGTTGGTGTCTCCCTCCCCTTCTTCCTCTTTTCTTATATGTCTCCTTCCCTTCCTCACCCAAACCTCCAATCTGTGTTTTTATCCCTCTCTTCCCTGTACCCATTGAGACCGGTGATGCTGGTGGTGGTGGTGGAGTTGGTGTCTCCCTCCCCTTCTTTCTCTTTTCTTATGTCTCCTTCCCTTCCTCACCCAAACCTCCAATCTGTGTTTTTATCCCTCGCCTCCCTGTACCCTTTGAGATCGGTGATGCTGGAAGGGATGCTGGTGATGGTGCTGTCTATCTCCCTTCCTTTGACTTTTCTCATTCGTCTTAATCGTGTTCGTTTCCTTCCTCATCCCACCCAGCAATTGTTTTCTTTTCTATTCCTCACCCTCTTCCCTTATTTGATTATTCGCAACGCTCACCTTGCCTTCCCTATCCACATGCATTAGTTACCTTACCCTCCGCTACAGTCTGGTACAAATTCCTCGAGGGGGAGACTGGAAACAAAAGCGATCTCTTACTACTTAAAATCGACGGTGGTGGCGGTAGCGTAGTTTGAGTCCCGCCTTCCTTCCTTTCCTCATCTCCTGTTAGTCTTCCCTTCGTAATCCAACCCTGCAATTTGTGTATTTATCTCTCTCTCCCCTTAGCTGGTAGTATTGGTGATGGGTATGATGGTGATATTGGTGGCGATGCTGTTATCCTGTCTATCCCTTCCTTAATCCTATCCTATTCGCCCTCCTTCCCTTCTTCACCCAGCCGTGCAATCCCTGTTTTTAATCCTCTTATCCCTGAACCCTTTGATCCTGGTAGTGGTGGTGTTGTTGTGGTTCTGCCTATCCCTTCCTTTATCCCACCTTATTCCCCGTCCTTCCCTTCCTCACCCAGCCCTGCGATCCCTCTTTTTATTCCTCTTATCCCACAACACTTTGATACTGGTGATGCTGCTGGTGGTGGTGGTGTCTTTTATTCCTGTTTATTTCCCTTTGTCTTTTCTTATTTGTCTTATTAGTCTTCGTTCCCTTCCTCACCCAACCTCCCAATCAGTGCTTTTATCTCTCTCATCCCTGAACCCTTTGTTACTGGTGATGCTGGTGGTGGTGATGTCCTCTATTCCTCTTCATTTTCGTTTGTCTTTCCTTATTTGTCTTATTAGTCTTCGTTCCTTTCCTTCCTCACCCAACCTCCCAATCACTGCTTTTATCCCCTTTGAAACCGTGGATGCTCGTGGCCATGCTGGTGTTGGCGTTGTTGTGGTCTCTCCCCGCCAGTGGACGCGTGTGAGGCTTGCGGTGGGCGAGGTAATGCGGCTCAGAGGCTTTCATTATCCCATTACCGACGCTCGTTTTCCCGGGGATCGAACGCTTAATTAGAGTTTAGCATAATGGTCAGCGAAGCGTGTCTGCCGTGAGCCGCTTACTTCTCGCTTCCGCCCTCAATATTACTTCTTTTTTGGTGTTTTTGGGTTTGTGGTTTAATCTTTCTGTACATTATTTATTCACTCTCATTCACGGGGAAACAAAAATAAGGAAAATAGAGAGGAATAAAGGAAGCAAATCGAGTTTTTTTCTCACGTGAACGGCAGGGGAACGGCAGGGAAACGGGAGGTGAACGGCGGGTGAACGGGAGGTGAACGGCAGGTGAACGGGAGGTGAACGGTAGGAGTGATGATAATTAGCGCAGGATTGATAGACCAACTCATTACCACGGACCAACAAACCATAAAGTGTCGCCCCATTGTTGACCATTCTTTGTGAACACGTGAATTCCCATAGCCACGGACACCTTTCCTTTTCATTTATTTTAAGCCTTTACCTGTGTAGAAAATGGATACGGTCTTTCCTCTTACCTGTTAAATATTCTTACCTGGACCTTGGATTAGTTCAGTAGCAGTAGTAGCAGTAGTAGTAGTAGCAGTAGGAGGAGGATTAGGAGCATTAGTACCCTCCCAACATAAGTGATACAGAGACACACACTATAAATAACACAATCCTCTCACACAAATAAAACCGTGTCCTGTTTCTCTTGAATTCATAATAAGGAAGACCTGGGATGAGCGGGGATTAGGCGATCAAAAAGGTGGAAGGGGAGAGGTGACCGGGACGAGGGGAAGGAAAGCAAGAGAGGAAGGAACGGATAACAGAGGAGAGGAGAGGGAATTATAGGAGGAAATCTGGAGCTAAGAAGGGCAGGGAATAAAAATAGCGAGAGAAGGAGGGAAGAGAAAGGAAGGGAACCCGGGAGACAAAGGAAAAAAGGGAAAGGGGATGCTAGGATGAGAGTGAGAGAGAAGAGAAGAGAGAAGAGAAGAGAAGGACCAGAGAGGAAAGAGGAAGAGGAAGAGAGAATAGAAAGCACTTGACGATAGAGAAGAACTGTATTAACAAAAGGGAGGATACATAGATAGATAGAGATAGATAGATACATAGAAAGAGATAGAGAGAGAGAAATAAAAACAGAGAGAATAACCACGACAAGAGAAGGAGATAGTGAAGGCGAAGTGAAGCAAAAGAAATGAAAAAGAAATACGAGAATGAATAACAGAAAATGGAGACAGACAAGTCCCTTCCCCTGCCGTCAGCTTCCAAGGATAATCGTCAAGGATTTAAGGAGATGGAGAAAGAAAGGAAGAGAGAAGAGAGAGAGGAAAAGAAAGAGAGAGTGTCCGGTGAATATCCTAACGAAGCCTATGTCCTTTGTTTAGTTTCCTTTTTGAATCCGTTCGCGACTGAAACGGGGAAAGAAAAATAATGGAAAATAGTGCTCATTCGAAACTCTTATCAGGAACCAAGACTTTAGCGGAAGAAAACTGGATGGAAATGCTGCTTATTCGAATCCGTTATCAAAACCCAACACTGAAACGGAATAAAAACTAAATAGAAATGTTGTTAATTAGGAACGGAAAAATAAAAAGAATGGAAAATAGTGCTCATTCGAAACCGTTATCAAGAACCAAGACTCTAGCGTAAGAAAATTGAATGAAAATGCTGCTAATTCGAAAACGTTATCAAAACCCAACACTGAAGCGGAATGAAAACTGAATAGAAATACTGTTAATTTTGAAACGGAAAAATAAAGAAGAGTGAAAAATACTGCTAATTCGAAAGCGTTATCAAGAACCAAGACTCTAACGGAATATAATTGAATGGAAATACTGGCAACTCGAAACTGTTATCAAAACCCAACACGATAAGGAAAGAAAAAAAAGAGCACCATGGAATCGAAACCCTTATAAAAAACAACTCTGTAACTGAAGAAAAAATATTGAGGACTTGAAACCCATGTGAAAAATGAAAACTATGGAATCGAACCCCTTATGAAGTACCAGCGCTATAAACGAAAGAAAAAAACTGCCGAATCTAAACCCTTATTAAAAAAAATACTCAATAAATGAAGAAAAAACGAACCTATGGAATCGAAACCCATATGAAAAACGAACTCTATAAACGAAAGAAAAAACAAAACTGCCGATTCGAAACCCTTGTAAAAAAACTCTATAAATGAAGAAAAAACGAACCTATGGAATCGAAACCCATATGAAAAACGAACTGTATAAACGAAAGAAAAAACAAAACTGCCGATTCGAAACCCTTGTAAAAAACGAACTCTATAAACGAAAGAAATAAAACTGCTGATTCGAAACCCTTACTAAAAACCAACATCGTACTTCACGAATCACAAATAAAGAACTTGTAGTAGAAACCAGAACCCTTAAAGACCACCATACGGTACCTATCCCCACCTGTGTCGCTTTTTCCAGGACCAATCGGCTTAGAGAAGGAAAGTAGAAAAAAAAGAGAAATAAAAGAGACTTCCTCGATCCGATTATAATTGACTTAGTCCGTCGAAAAAGGCTTTCACGCCCACCTGGGAATCGATAATGAGGGGGAAGGAAGGAAGGAAGGGAAGAAAGTGTAAAGTTACGTGGGCGATCAGAGGAAATTAAGAGGATGAATCGAGTCGGATGAGAAGTTGGTGAATGAGAAATGTGAGTTATGAATCGTGCGAGATGATGTCCGAGAGTAACAGGAAGATAGGGAGGACGAAGAGGAAAAAGGGAAGAGGACAAAGACGAGGACGCGACTGAAGGAGAAAAGTTAAATTAAAAGTTAAGGAAAAGGAGTAAGAAAAGGAAGGTTGAGTTGTGAATTGTGGACGTCCAAAAGTAACAATAATATAAAGTTTGAGGGAAAGAAAGTTAATGAAAAAATATAGTAATGAACTGCAGACGTCCAGAAGTAGAAAGACTTTTATTGTTTGAAGGACAAGTATTTAAGAATCCTATGGTAGTTAATGATTAGGGGGAAGAAAAAAGAAGGATGATTTATGAATTCTAGACGCCCAAAATGAATAGGAATATAAAGTTTGAGGGAAAGAAAATCAATTAAAAAAATGGAGTTATGAATTTCAGACGTCCAGAAGTAAGAAATAATTTAATGTTTGAAGGAGAGGCGTTTAAATATCCCATGCAAGTTAAGGAAAAGGAGTAAAATAAGGAAGAATAACATATGAATTTTAGACGTCGAAAAGTAATAGTAACATAAAGTTTGAGGGTAAGAAAGTTAATGAAAAAATGAAGTTATGAATTGCAGACGCCCAGAAGTAAGAAAGAATTTAATGTTTGAAGGAAAGGTATTTGAGAATCCTATGGTAGTTAACGAAAAGGAGTTAGAAAAGGGAGGATGATTTATGAATTCTAGACATCCAAAAGTAACAGGAATTTATAGTTTGAGAGAAAGAATAATGAAAAAGTGAGTCATGAATTGCAGACCCCCAGAAGTAAGAAAGAATTTAATGTTTGAAGGAAAGGTATTTACGAATCCTATGGTAGTTAACGGAAAGGAGTTAGAAAAGGGAGGATGATTTATGAATTCTAGACGTCCAAAAGTAACAGGAATATATAGTTTAAGGGAAAGAAAATGAATGCAAAATGGAGTTATGAGTTGCGAACGTTCAGAAGTAACAGTAATATATAGTTTAAGGGAAAGAAAATGAATGAAAAAATGAAGTTATGAATTGCAGGCGTCCAGAAGTAAGAAAGAAATTGATGTTTGAAGGAAAAGCATGCCAGTATCCCTTAGTTGTTAATGGAAAGGAGCAAGAAAAGGAAGATGAGTTACGAATCTCACACGTCCAAAAGCAACTGTATAAAAGTGGGAAAAAGAGAGAGAGAAATCGTGAACACGGAATCAGGAAATGCGGAAAAGGAGAGAAAATTAAGTGAGATTTCCCTAAGCCGAAGGCGGAGGAAGGAAAGGAGTGGAGGAGGAGGAGGAGGAGGACGAGGAAAAGGAAGATAAAGAGGAAGGGGGAAGAGGAAGGAGGAGACGAAGACGAGGAATCAAAAGAAAAAAGAAACTGAAAAAGAAGAGGGGGAGATAGGGGGAAATAAAAGAAGATGAAGAAAAAAATAAGTAGAAGCAAAAAATAAAAGGAAGAAAATCGGAAAATAATGAAAAAGTAAAAAGAAAGAGAGAAAAGACGAACACTAAGAAAAAGAAGTAAATCAAAGAAATAGAAAAAGTTAAAATGAACGAAGCAAAAGTTAAAAAAGAAATCTTCCACAAACTCGGCAAAATAAAAATGTCTTACTTATTTAATAATTTCAAGACTTCTTCACTTCTTATAATTACGTTTTACAGTTGGAAGCCGCCAACGAACTGCTGTCCTCCTTCTCCTCTTCCTCTTCCTCCTCCTCTTCCTCCTCCTCCTCCTCCTCCTCCTCTAAAGATCTCGACAGCATTATAATTTTCTTTTCCTTCTCTTTGATATTTTTTTTCATTTAACAAAATCACAATAGCTGCTGGTAATCGGGTCGCCTCTATTCGAAGACAGTCTGTGTGTGTGTGTGTGTGTATGTGTGTGTGTGTGTGTGTGTGCGTGTGAGTTTAATGTGTTTGCCCTATACTACCTTTTCGCTGTGATTTAAATTTTGTTCCGCTTTTGTTTAGGGATTTTTAAAGTTGTTTTTTCATATTATTTTCGGTGTTTTCCTTCGTTCTATTTCGTGTATATTCTTCTTTATAATCTTTCTTTCCTCTCCTCTGATATGTAACCTACTTTCTCTTTAATAAATGACCTAACTTCTCTTTAATAAATGACCTAACTTCTCTTTAATATATATGACCTTTAATATATATGACCTAACTTCTCTTTGATATATATGACCTAACTTCTCTTTAATATATAACCTAACTTCTCTTTAATATATAACCTAACTTCTCTTTAATATATAACCTAACTTCTCCACTGCTTACTTTTCTCTACTCTAACTATTATTCTAACACTATTTTTTCTCTACTTTGCCTTCCCTTACCTTCCATTAGCTTCCTTTAACCTCTACCTTTCCTTTAGTTTACCCTCATCTTTCCCTTACCTTACTGCTCTCCATCTTCCCTTCTTACCCTACTTAATCCCTTCTAATTAAGGATCTAACTATTTTAGCTATTATTTTTTCATCTACTTTTCTTTCCCTTACCTTCCATCAGCTTCCCTGAACTCCTACCTTTCCTTTAGTTTACCCTCATGATCCAATTACCTTAATGTTCTCCATCTTCCCTTCTTACCCTACTTAATCCCTTCTAATTAAGGATCTAACTATTTTAGCTATTATTATTTCATCTTCTTTTCTTTCCCTTACCTTCCATCAGCTTTCCTTAACTTCTACCTTTCCTTTAGTTTACCCTCATGATGCAATTACCTTAATGTTCTCCATCTTCCCTTCTTACCCTACTTAATCCCTTCTACTTAAGGATCTAACTATTTTAGCTATTATTTTTTCATCTACTTTTCTTTACCTTACCTTCCATCAGCTTTCCTTAACTTCTATCTTTCCTTTAGTTTACCCTCATGCTCCCCTTACCTCACTATCATCTATCTTCTCCACTACGTATTCTATTTATCTTATTCCCTTTTAACTATTTTTCATGTACTTTTCTTTCCCTTGCCTTCCATCAGTCTCCCTCAGCCTTTATTTTTCCCTTCGTTTACCTTCATGCTGTCTATCTTTCCCCTCTATATCTAGCGTGACCTTCCCTTTTCTTCCCCTCTATAATCTCAAAAGCCTGGTTCAGAGTCTCCCTTCTCCTTCCTCTCCCCCTCTTCTCCCTCCCGTTACATTTTTTTTCTCCTCCCTTCCCTTCCCTTACCCTAACGTAATCCCTTCCTCTCACACCACGTTCCTTCCCCTTTCCCTCCTCTCCATTCCCTTGTTTCCTCCCCCTCCTCTTCCTCCTTCCCTTCTCTTCTTTCCTCACCTTCTCTGTATATCTCCTTAAATTTACCTTCCTCTCCTCCTCTTCCTTCTCCTCCTTCTTTCCTTTTAGTCTCCTTAATTTGTTTGTTTTTATGAATATTTTTTTCTTTTATTTTCGAGTCACCTTTTTGTCTGTTTTTTTTTTTTTTTCCTTAATTTGACGGCATTTTATTTTTATTTATTTATTTATTTATTTATTATTTTTTTTTGTCGCCCGCGGTGTCTTTGATGTTGCGGGTTATCTAACGCCTTCCTTTGATTGCGAGGAAGGTTCATTATTTTGTCTTTTCCAACAGTTCTTTGTGTATTTTTGCCGTGTCTTTTTCTTTATTTTCCTTGCCGTGTGTCAGTCTGTCTGGCTCTCAAACACACACAAACACACACACCATAATACTTTTTTCTTTCCACTGGTGATTTGTCTTGTCTTTTCTTTGTTTTCCTTTCCGTCAAGCCGTCTGTCGGTCTCTCTCAAACACCCACCCTCCCACACCTGTTGATCCTGTGGAGTGTAGTTGCAGGCACCACTCTATGTGGTGCCCGTGGCCACGCTGATGCGCCGCCACACACACACACACACACACACGCACACACACACGCAACGCATTTTCACTTAACTCCAAATTATCAAAGCCATTCCAATTTCATCACAAAAACCTCAAATACAATAACACTCACACAATAGTACAACACCAAGACCCACCGAGGCTTTCAATCCCTGTATCCTGAGACAGAGTTGATGTTTCACTCCTCGATGCTTATATTCTTCATCACTCCTCATCTTACGTGGCTCCCCCGACGTCCTTACCTCACCCTCCTTCCTTTCCGCCCTTCCTCCTGTTACCCTCATCTCTGTCAGTCCAGGACGTCCCTCGCTCCCTCGCCTGGCACGTCTGATAAGCTATGATCGGCTGCCGGGCTATATAACTTCCGAGAGTGTGTCAAGGGTTCGCTAATCTGCTCTCAAAGCTTATGAGAGTTGAAGGAAAAAAGGAGACTGGATTCTTTGTTTCACGCGCCGTCACGTCACTTATACTGCAGTTTATCTCTCGGTTTTTGGAATAGAGGTTGTAGGGGACTAGGACAGGTAGGTAATGAGGTTTTCTGGTGCCTCGAGATGGAATTATAACCCTTCCATAACTTCAAAGGGTCAGACAATAGATAAAGCTTTCGTCTCACGTTATTTATACTTCAACTTATCTTTCGGTTTTTGGAAGGGGGTGTAGGGTGGTTCTGGGGGTTGTAGAGGACGAGGAGAAGTTGTGAGTGAGGTTTTCCGCTCCCCCAAGCTGAAATTATAACCCTTCCATAACTTCAGAGGCTCAGACAGTAGCTAAACCCTTCGTCCCTCGTTTTTTCGAAGGAGTTGTATGATAGTTTTGGGGTTGCAGGGAACAAGGACAGGTAGTGAGTCAATTTTTCCGCTCCCCCAAGCTGGAATTATAACCCTTCCATGACTTCAAAGGCTCAGACAGTAACTAAACCCCTCGTCCTTCGGGGTATAGCTCAGAACATTACTCCCTCCACTGAACTCCTCCCCTTGACCGAGAATCACTTAATTGGTTCTCGCTTTCTTCAGTATTCTTTGCCCCACTCAAAGCCTCTTGTCAGTTCCCGCCAGGCCTATCCTTTTCAGGCTCTCCCTTGGTAACGTTCACGCTCCTCAAAGCCACACAAACGTTCAAGCTTCGTTCACTGCGCTACGAGGCAATGCTAGACATGAGCAACGCTTCAGGCTTTCACGGCGTATCTATTCCCGGCGCGATGCTCTTTTGTTCTCGGGGTAACGTACGTCAGAAACACGTAGAGAGCATCCAAGGATCTGAATGGTCTCGGATAAGCCTTAGAGGAGCACTATAAACGCGCTATAAACAACGGAAAGATTTATAGAAACGATGCAACGGGTCGTGGCGCCGCGGGGAAACGAGAGAAAGAAAGAAAAATGTATAAGGAAAGAGAGCAAAAAGGAGAAACAACTGTAAATCGTTCACCAGGAGAGTTGTGGAGATTAAAGAGGAGAGGAGAGAGAGAGAGAAGAAAAGTTATTGTGTTTGAGGTTTTTGTGATGAAATTGAAAATGGCTCTGAAAGTTTGGAGTTAAGTGAAAATGTATTACGTGTGTGTGTGTGTGTGTGTGTGTGTGTGTGTGTGTGTGTGTGTGTGTGTGTGTGTGTGTGATACCATGTCGCAAAAGAGCCAAGAAATGCAATTCAGACTAACCTTCACTTTCTTGCAACTTGGGGCGGATAATTGTTTTTTTTTTTCTTTCTTCTCTCTCCTTTTGCGTCCCCTGACTTTTCCTCTTTCCCTCGTTACAAACGCAGAAGCCAACACCTCACCCTCCCTTCGCTAAACCCGGACAGAACACACAGACAAACAAACAGCACAGAGGAAAGGAGCGGAATGGCAAGGCGGTGACGTGTAATTATAACTTTTAACTCTCCTACGGCTGCGTCTTTTGATCTTCATTCTAAACAATCATTTTATTCTCCAGGTTAGTTTTTTTCTGTCTTTCCAAACATTCAGCTAAACGTAAGTAGTTAGTCTGGAGTGGTATTTTCATTCTGTACAAGCATTCTTCAAAGTTCATTTCTCCCATTTCATTCTCCATTTCATTCCTCAACTTCTTTCTTTCACTTCATTCCTCCACTTCATTCCTCCAACTTCATACATTCACTTCAGCGCTAACTTCATCCTATCTACTCATTCCTTTCCTTTTCTTTCATTTCTTTCTTTTCCTTTTCCTTTTTTATTACTCCAAACATTCACCAAAACGTAAACTCTTCCGCAATATCGCCTTCGCCTTCGTATGAGAAAAGTTTCGTATTCAAGTCTCTCCTTCTGCCTTGGTACGATTCGGATTCTGTATTCAAGGCGCTTCTCACAATGATCTCGCCCGTTCTCGTCTCAGTACTTTCCCATTACCTGCGTGAGCGTTGCCTAATAAGCCTCTTCTACCTGTCCTCTCCGTGCTCACCTCTATCTGCCTGTACCGTGTGTAGCAACTGCGAGGAACGTCTTGGTGGGTGGGTTATTATTGAGTGAGGGCGACGTACCCTGTTCCCATTCTTTCTATCTTCTTTCCTTTCCCTTCTTCGCTGTCTGTATCTCCCTTCCTGTTTTCCTTCCTCCCTCTCCTTACCTTGTTATCCTCCCCTCCCCCTCCTCCCCCTCTCATATTTCTTCCTTTTTTCATTTTCTTCCTTTTTCCTTAGCGTTTTCTGTTTTCCCTCTAACTATGTTCTTTGTTTTTTGTCTTTTTCTTCTTACTTTCATTCTTTTCCCCTTCTTCTTCCTCCCCTCCCCCTCCAATTCCTCCTCTTTTTCTTCTTTTCTTCCTTTTTTCATTTAGCGTCTTCTCTTTTCCCTCCATCTTTGTTCTTTGATTTGTTTTCTTTTCCTTATTAATATCATTCTTTTCCCTTCCTCTTCCTCTTCTTTTTGCTTTACCCCTTTCCTGTTTCCTTTCCTCCCTCATGTCTTTGCTAATTCTCTCCTTGCCTTTCTTCTCTTCATCTTTTACCCTTCTACACACCTCCTCTCCTTATCTCCTCTTTCCCGCATCTTCCCACTTCGCTCCTTCCCTCTCTCGCTTCCTCCCTCATGCGTATTCCTCGTTGCCAATTCCTGGAGACTAACAATAAGGATGACATAGGGATGAAGGACGGACGGATGGGGGATAGTGTTGAATCCCTTCATTGAGAATCATTGAAGCCTACTTTGCCGAGGGAAGAAGGAAGGAGAGTAAACGGAGATGATGAAGAGGGGAGACGAAGAAAGGAAGAAGGAGGGAGTGAAGAGGTAATGTGAAGATAAAGAAAGGAAAGGAAAAGGATAAAAACTGATAAAAAAGAAGTAGCAAACAGGAGGAGAAAGAAGAGAAAGGAGTGAAAGGGAACGAGAAAGAGGATGAGGAAGAAGAGGAGGAAGAAAAACAGGAAGAGGAAGAGGAAGAGGAAGAGAAACAGGAAGAGGAAGAGAAGGAGAACCGAGGAGGAGGAAGAAGTGGAGGAGCAAGCAAAAGAGGAAGAGAAAGAGAAAGAGGAAAAAGAGCACATACAGAAAGAAAAAGAGGAAAACAAAGAGGAAAGTGAGTTGGAAGAGTAAGAAAAAGAGGAATAAAAACAGGAAGAGGAGGCGGAAGAGGAGGAGGACAAAAACAAAAATTAAGATTGATAACCAAACCGAAACAAAGGAAGGGGAAAGTGTGAGAGACGAGAAAGGTGTCAAATGCAGGAAGGGGATGAAAGAAACATTGCTAAACAGGAAATAGAGAAAGGAGGAGGAAGGGGAGGAGAGGTGAGGAAGGAGGGGAATGTGTCACCAGAGAGAAGGGGTGGAAGATACATGTTTGCGAGGAGGAATAATCGAGGAGGGAGGAATTAGAAGGAGGAGGAGGAAGGGAATTAGAGGAGGAATGAGGAACCAGATTTTTCATTTTTTTTCTGTGTTATAAAAATTTCGGTCTTTTTCGATCATTCTCCTTTCATTCTCCTTCTTCTTCTTCCTTTTCCTCTTCCTCCTTCTCTTTTTCCTCTTTCTCTTCTTCTTTCACCTGTCCACTTCTCTTGCTCTTTTCTCCATTCTCCTTCTTCTTCCTCCTCTTCCTCATCTTCCTCCACTTCTTCCTTTTTCTCCTTTTCCGCCTCTTTTCTTTTTTTCTCTCCGTATTATGAAAAAGAAAATCCGGGGTCTTCTACGTCCATTAGTTTTTCTTATTATGTTCTGAATGAAGGGAAAGAGGAAGAGGAGGAGGAGGAGGACGAGGATGAAACTGAAAAAAAATAAATTGAAGTGATTAGGATAGATAGACAGATAGATAGATAGAGATAGATAGAGTTCTGTCAAATATCACACAATGTCTCTCCTCACGTCAATATTTTTAAAAGGTTTC
This sequence comes from Eriocheir sinensis, assembly GCF_024679095.1. Classification (NCBI taxonomy): domain Eukaryota; kingdom Metazoa; phylum Arthropoda; class Malacostraca; order Decapoda; family Varunidae; genus Eriocheir; species Eriocheir sinensis. Next base: position 83,075 of record NW_026112235.1, read on the forward strand.
TTGCCTCTTAAAAATCCTTTCCTGCTCTCTGTTGTACTCTTCTGTAAACATTTTTTTTTCTGTATTGCACTCTCCTTTATTGCGTTTGTGTGTACTGTACGTGTTTTTTTTTTTCTACGTTAACTATTTTTCTATATTCTTTAGTGTTCTGAGGTCCGTGAATTCTGTTTGTCTAAATTTTATCATCTGTTTTTACTCTATTTTATTTATCAATTATGTCTATTTACTTGCCTACTATGTCTTGTTCCTCCTTTCTCCTCCTTTTTATTCTTTCTCCTCCTCTTTCTATTTCGTTTCCTCCTTCTCTTCTTTCTCAACTTTTTCCTCTTCTTCCTCTCTCTCGGTCTATTCCTCTCTCTTCCTATTTCCCTTCCTCTTCATATTTCTCTTCCTCCTTTTCTTCTTCCTCAACTTCTCCCTCTTTCTCGTTCTCTTCCTCTTTCTCTTCCTTTTTCTATTTTTTTATCTCCTTTTCTTCTTCCTCAACTTCTCCCTCTTTCTTATTCTATTCCTCTGTCTTTCACTCTTTCACTTGCTCTTTCTATTTCTCTTCCTCCTTTTCTTCTTCCTCAACTTCTCCCTCTTTCTCGTTCTATTCCTCTGTCTTTTACTCTTTCACTTGCTCCTCCTCTTCCTCCTTCTCCTCTTTCTCTTCCTCCAACTCCTCCATTTCTCTAAATTTCCTACGCCTCTATGCCATAATATCCCTGAATAGTGTTCGTCTAAACTTGCTACACTCAACTTTATTTTATTCTGTTTTGATGTTGCTCGCCTCTACTCCATTTTCGCGTGCCAGCAAAAATTTAAAAGTGCTAGTGTTAATGCAAGAGGACTTTACCCGATTAAACTTTCCACCTCGGCGAATATATTTTGCGGCAAAGTTGGACGGGGGAAAAGTTTACGAAAATTATGGCAGGGAAATCGATGGTGAACGTTGGAGAGGATGGTTTTTATTTTAGGGTAAACACGATTATGTTCACGTTACTCAGTTAGGACGTTTTTTGTTTCCTCGCGTGAAAGGGAAGAGAGAGGAAGTAGATAATGGGAAAACTGATAAAAATAAGTAAAAGGCAAACGAAAAAAAGAGGAAAATAGGAAATAGCAAAACGGATAAATAGTTAATATGTGGATAAGTAAATAAATGATAGGCCAATATACACGTTTATGTTCGTTTTCTTTTTGTTTGTTTGTTTTGCCCGGGTGAAAACAAAACAAAAAAGAGAAAATGATATTGGGGAAACTGATTAAAATAAGTAAATAAGTAAATGGTTGGGTCTTATTCACGTGAAGGCAAAAGAAAACAAGGGAAACAGAAAATAACAAAAAGAAGATAAGTGAATAATTAAGTAAATGGTGGACTAATTTATACGTCTATGTTGAGCAATTTCTTACTCTCAGCGCCATACTTTCTTATCCTTAATATATAGATAATAGAAAATGCCAAACTGAAAAATAAAAAGAACAGCGAATAAGTCAACAATGGTAAGCTAATATAAACGTTTATGTTAACTAATTCATTTCTCTCAGGGCCATACTTTCTTGTCAATAATAGATAATACAACAAGACAAACTGAAAAACAAAATGAATAGTGAATAAGGCAGGAAATGTTAAGCTAATATATACGTTTATCCCCACCAATTTCCTTTTCTCCGAACCCTACTTGCTCATCCAATTGTAATGCCTCGTGTAAGAAAAGATATGTAGGGTAAGTTACGCATCTGTGTAATTCTGCTGGATAGGATGTTTTGGGCCGAGAAATGCGTCAACAAATTCACGTTATGCTCCAGTGAATATTCTTCCCTTGAAAAGATTAAATTAGTATTATTATTGCGGTTTGCGGCCTCAGAGGTGTGTTGAACCCTGTGATAAGGAAGGTAGGATTATTATTGTATTATCATTTCTATTATAACATTTTTTCTTTTATTATTGTTATTATTATTATTATTATTATTATTATTATTATTATTATTATTATTATTATTATTATTATTATTATTATTATTATTATTATTATTATTATTATTGTTGTTGTTGTTGTTGTCATAGTTTCTTTTTCTTCACTTTCTTTATTGTCATCTTTTATCATCTTCTGCTTTATTTCCTTTTCTTTTTAGCTTCTTCTTTTTCGTCTTCTTCTTCCACCTCTTCTCCTCCTTCTCTCCTCTTGTTGTTATTCTAGTTTCTTCTTTCTTCACTTCGCTATCATCAGTATTATCCTCATCTTCAATCTTTCTCGTTCTCTTCCGCTTCATCTCCTTCTCCTCTTCGCTTCCTCTGCCTCTTCTCCTCATATCGTCATCACTCTGGCCTTCCGTACTCACCACGTTCCCTGTCAGACGCACATGCCAGAGAAATTACGAGGATTCTTGCATTACTTAGACTCTCAGGACGAGCGGACGAAAAAATCTTACTACACGAAGCACGAAGAGAGGGATATCGAGGGAGGGAAAAAAGGAGGAAAGAGGAAGAGGATAAGAGAGAAAGGAGTAATAGAAGGGGAAAGAGAAAGGGGAAGACGAGGAGACAAAGGGAAAGAAAAGGCCCGTGTCGAGATAGTGAAATATGGCTGGGTATGCCCGTAGAGTTATTTTACGAATGTCGGGATGGATTGGACGGGTACATGCTTCAGAAATCTAATGGTGATGGGTTTTACATCGCAGTAGTGGTAGTAGTAGTAGCATTAGTAGTAGCATTAGTAGTAGTAGTAGTACTAGTAGTAGTAGTAGTAGCAGTAGTAGGAAATACATTCACGACTTTCAATTCAAATTCTGAACCCCGGTACGCATTCGCCTGACCTCATCTCCGGCGAGGGAGGTCTTTTCCCTTCGTTTCCCGCTATGAAAGACAAGAAAAGAACGAGTGCAAAGAGCATATGAGATGAGCTTTGTGTGTGTGCTTCAGAGAGAGAGGAAGGGAGAGGGAGAGGGAGAGATGGATTGGACTCTTTACTGTTAAATTTATTACTTTTAGGCCTCTGGAAACATCGACTTAAATATTAATATCGTTATACCCATCACAAAACCTGAGGCAGAAGTAGACGATCTTATTTATTTTCATTACTTTAAGAGGTAATACTTGTAGTGATCATTGAAAAGGTTATGTCTCCTTATCTCTCCTTCTTATCTTCCTTCTTATCTTCTATCACGTCTTTCTTTTCTTCTTTCAACTTTCTCTTGTTCTCACTTTATTTCTTCTTTCTCTTCCTCCTCCTCATCCTCCTTCTCCTCCTCCTCTTCGACTTTCTCTTCTCCTGAATTTCTTAATTTTCCTGCCCTTCTCTACGTCTTCCTCCTCCTCTTACACCTCCTCCTACTCCTCCTCTTTCTCCTCCTCCTCCTCCAGTTCACTCCTTCTGGTACGTAATGAGAACGTTTTAGCACTAATGAGATGATGTGTGAGTGGGACGATGGTGATGGGGCTCGAAGCTGTAATGATGGTAATGGGAGACGAGCGGGAACGGTGGTGGTCGTGGCGGCGGTGGAGGGGGTGGAAATAATAACAGCGCTTGAGAGGGAAAATAAAACGCTAAGGAAAGGGGAACAGGCATTTGAGAATATAATTACAACAACTCTTTCCCAAACTGCCTCCCGTAATCACCCGTTCAGGAGTCCCAACGTTGCCAGGTACACCATCTTATCATACTTCAAGCCATTATTTTCAACATTTCAACTTCTCAGTTTGCCCATTTGAAAAGCCTCTCGTGGAAGTTCTTGCTATACTTTTCATGGACTGTTCTGTAATCCCAAGTGATAGTTTTACTCGACTTCTGCACAGTGTTGCCAGACCCTCGTATCCTCAGAACTCTTCTTACATCATTTCCATCCCCTAAAATGGTCGTACCAGCACTAATAACGACCTAAAATTAAAGTTAGTGTCATTAGCGTCCAGTGTCGATGTTTTGTGGGTCTAGTTATGTGTAAAAAGCTGGAAAATATGACGTTTGCTGAGATGGTATACCTGGCAATACTGCTTCTGCACCATCAACGGGATAAACACCCATGAAAACCCGGTTAGCCTTCTCAGTGGCCTTAGAAAATAACCGTAATGGGAACCCGATACGTTTAAGAATATGAACCTCATCTTTTGACACGTAATTCTTTCCCCAGAAAACATTGATACTTGACACTAATACCTCTAACTTGAATTGTAGATTGTTATTGTAGCTTCGTTTCAGAATATGAACCTCAGCTTTTGACACGTAACTCTTGCCCCCCAAAACATCGATGCTTAACGCTTATATTTCTAACTTGAATTATAGATCGTTATTGTTGCTTCGTTTCAGATTATGAACCTCAGCTTTTAACACGTAACTCGACCCCAAAAACATCAATGCTTGACGCTAATATCTTTAACTTTAATTGTAGATTGTTATTGTTGTTTCTACGATAGTTTTACGGTCTGAAGATGATTTAAGCGATGTTCTGAGCATACGAGAATCTGGTAACCCTGTCCAGGACTCCACGAAGACCAGTGAAGGGCGACGTTATTTACTTGACGCTAATACCTCTAACTTTAAGTGTAGATCGTTATTGATGCCTCTACGATAGTTTTAGGACCTGAAGATGATTTAAGCGATGTTCTGAGCATACGAGAATCTGGTAACCCTGCCCAGGACTCCGCGAAGACCAGTGAAGGGCGATGCTATTTAATTTTTTGGACACTTAAGGCGGGAATTTATGATATCGTTGGGCCGCATCCTGGTCCTGCATAATATCGCGAAGTGAGGAGAAAATGAGCTCACTTGCTTTATATTACGGGAAAAAATTCTGGTGAAAAATTCGTTTAATATCTAACCAGCGAAGCAAAAGATAAAAAAAAACAAAAAAACAGTAAAGGTTATATGAGAGTTTAAGCGAAATACCAAAGGAATAAATAAAAAAAAAAGAAATGAGCGCAATGAAAATACAAAGAAATTTTACGGATGAGAACTTTTATTAATTTCAAACTAGACACTTTTATTAATGCGAACGGGAAGGAAACACAATGGGTGGAATAATTATGACGCCATTATACAACCCCAAAGGAAAACACTGAACTGTGAATAATGGAGGAAAAAAAAAAGGAGTTCGTGTAAGTATATATTAAAACGAAACTTTCCCCATTCAACACACAAGAAATGAAAAATGTTAAAAGTGAGATTATTTTGAAGATAAAGAGATCAAGGTTTATTTACTTGTACATTTAAGCTCTCTGTTCAAGTGTTGTATGTAGATAGACAAATAGATAGATACATAGGTTGATAGATACATAAATATAGAAGAAGTGATTAGTTAGGAAAAGAAAAATTGAGCAGTAAATAAATGAATAAACACAATCGGATAAACAAAAATCATAACACACACATCAACAAGAAAGGAAAAAAATAAGTGAAAAATTACTCTATGCACAATTTATTTTTACATTTTAAACTCTTTCTCGTCTTTTTAATACATTGGGCTCCTTTGGGCTAGACTGTATTGTCCTTTTTTTCATATTGGGCTTCTTTGGGCTAGTTTTGGGGTCTTGGGCTGGGCAGTGTCAATCCTCCTCCGCTCTGTATCGTTGGCATTGTAATACTGAAGAGAATTATTATAACGTTAGCTCAGGAAAAGTTAGTGCTTAGTTGTAGCATATATGAGAGAGAGAGAGAGAGAGAGAGAGGGAGAGGGAGAGGGAGAAAAGAGAAGAGAGAAGAGAAGCCACGGTTTCATGACGAACATCAAAGAAAATAGAAAGGAGAGAGAGATGCCGTGACTGTGAACTGAGCAGGAAAAGGCGGAGGAGGAGGAGGAGGAGGGAGAAGGAGAGGAGGAGGAGGAGGAGGAGGAGGAGGAGGAGCGGGTGCAGGTCAAATAAGAAGGATGAGCCGGGGTTTCAACTTGATGGCAAACTTTAATATTCACTAAGTTGAGAGAGTTGGCGAATGTAAAGTTGAATCGGTGACCAGGAGAGGGAGTAGAGGTTCAGGCGAAGCAGGGACTAATACATAACCCCAATAATAATAATAACAATAATAATAGCAGTAACAACGACTTTCTGTATTTAATGAACATGTTACAGACTTGTTTTTTCCACGCTCTTCTGTTTACCTGTATATCTGAAGCTTCCTATTCACTTTTTCCTCCCTTCCTCTTCCCCCTCTCTCTCAATTTACAAGTCTCTCCTTTCCTCCTTCTTCCAAACTTGATTCTTTCCTTTATATTCCTCCCTTTGTGCAAACCCTTCCCTCCTTCCCTTCCTCCGTCCTTCCTCTCCTTTCTCTCCTTCCTTTCAAACCCCTCCTTCCCATCTCCCTCCCTACCTGGTTCCTTTCTTTCTCTTCCTTCAGTCTCCATCCAAACCCCACTCTCCTTTCCTCTCTCTGTTCCTCCCTTCCCTCCTCCCTTATACTTCTTCCTTATACTCTTTCCTTATATCCAAAGTCCTCCCGCCTTGCTCCTTCCCCTCCTTCCCTTCCTTCTTTTCTGCTTCTTTATACTTTCTCATTCTTCCACTGACTCATATCGCATCCTCGTCGTTCGCTGAAAATGATATGCAGATTGACATAACAGAGGCAGCCCGCAGTGTTGCCAGCCCCGGCGGTGACTCACGAGACGCCAGTGTGCGGAATCGAAGAGTCGTTTGGAAATATCAATCTCATGTGTCGAGGAATTCAAACACGTGACATTGGAGCTATTTTAAAGGAAACTCGTGGCTCTCTCCCTGTCTGTCTGTCTGTATGTATGTATGGTCTGTATGTCTGTGTCTCTGTCTGTCTCTCTGTCTGTCTCCCTTCTTATCTATGTTAAAAGTGAGGTGATTTTGAAGATAAAGAGATCAAGGTTTATTTACTTGTATATGTAAGCTCTCTGTTCAAGTGTTGTATATAGATAGATAGATAGATACATAGACAAATAAATAGATAGATAGGAAGATAGATTAGATTAGTTAGGAAAAGAAAAGCTGTAACAGTAAATAAATGAATAAACAAACAATCAGATAAACTAAAAATAAAACCCACGCATCAACAACAAAAAAACGGCTTTAATATCTCCGAAGTTCAGACAAAGGCATCAGTTTCTGTCACCGGAGGAAGCGTATAATATAATTCTTTTTGAGAGCAGCAAGTTTTTACGCGTGAAAGGAACGAACCTGACAACGCCTGGACGGGTCGACAACATGTTCATCTGCTGTGTGAAATGGGGGGAGGGGGAAGGTGGGGGGGGATGGGAGGTACTGTGTGTGTGTGGGGGGGGGGGGGATGCGGGGTTTAGAATGAGCGTGTGTGTCTGTGTGTGTGTATGGGAGTGTGTATGTCTGCTTGTATATACTCTTATTTTTTAAACATTTTAGTATTAGAAAGATATAGACACGTTAAAGTGGAGTTCGATTCATTCTAAAGAGCGCTGGATCCTTCCTGCGTGGAAATATATGCAAATTCAATCCTTTGTCTACGTGTGTGAGTGTGTATGTGTGCTTCCGAATACTTTTTTTGGAACATATTAGTATTAGAAAGACACACACAGTAATATAGTCGAGAGTATTGTAAAGGGTATTGAATCCGACTTGCGTGAAAATATATGCAAATCCAACTCTTTGTGTGTGTGTTTGAGTGTGTATGCGTGATTCCTTTTGTTATTTCTACATATTAGTGATTGAAAGATAATGACACGGTAATATATTCGGCTGCATTCTAAAGAGTACTAGATCCCTCTTGAATGAAAATAAATGCAGATGCAATCCCCAGTCTGTGTTCGAGTGTGAATGTATGCTGGCGGGTTCTCTGGTTTTGGATCACATTAGAATCAGAAAGAAATACACTCAGGAATAGAGTCGACTGCATTCTGAAGAGTACCGTATCCTTCGCGCGTGAAAATCCATGCAAATCAAATCCTCCTCATTGAATGGTTTGAATTCCCACACGAGCTCATTTAGCGAGTTCGAATGCATCCCATTAAGGTATTCTGAATCCAAACGCACGGCGGCGATTGCTCTTTAGTACCCGGGGAAAAGAATTTGGAACGTTGTGAAAAAAAAAAAGATAATTCCTCCCAATATTGAAATACTTTAGATCCTGGACAGGGAAAGTTTAGGATTTTTTTCCTTTTTTCTTTTCCTTTTCTCAGTTAAGAAGGGAATTATAGGGAAGGGGAAAAGGAATGGTAAGGGTGGAGGGAGAGAGAGAGAGAGAGAGAGAGAGAGAGAGAGAGAGAGAGAGAGAGAGAGAGAGAGAGAGAGTATGTAAAGGGAGAGAATTGAAGAGTGAGTTGGTGAAGCGAATTTTATCTGTATTTTTATTTTATTTCTTTTTCATTTGCTGCTACTGCCACTATTACAACAGCAATAACAAGAGCTACTACAACGTCTACAATAACCACTACTACTACTACTACTACTACTACTACTACTACTACTACTGTATTATCTTTCAACCATCTTCCACAGCCCTTTTTCATTTCACTTCTCGTCATTTTCAACCTTTCCATCTTTTTCTCCCCCATTTTTTTCCATGCTGGTTTTTTTCCATATTCAGAACCTTGTCGCTCAAACATAATAAAATTCCTACCATGACTTCCATTCCCAGGCAAACCTCACCGGTGAATTTTATTTTGCTGAACACACAAAAGAAACGAGATAACAAAAACGCGTATAACAGCCTTTGAATGTGAGATAAGAAATGTTTGAAAAAAAGAATGCAATAAAACTCTTTGCAGCTGAGAATGGGTTAGCGATCATCATTTAGTTACGATGGTGGTGGCGGTGATGGTGGTGGTGGTGGTGGCGGTGATGGTGATGGTGAGGAGGGAAGGAGGGGGCGTAGTCTTTAGTTTCAGCAACGCAAAAGGAAACAAACATAGCAATGACAATGGACGTAAAAAAATATGCAGCAATTCAGTTCCATGCAGATCAAAGAAAGGAAATTCGTGTATGCGTGTGTACTTGTTTACGTAATGTGTGTGTGTGTATGTGTGTGTGTGTGTGTGTGTGTGTGTGTGTGTGTGTTGGAATGCGTAAGTAATCATGGACTTATTCTCCTTCAAATAGAGTTTTCAATATTGCCATTTTAATATAACATAGATAGCCCTTCAAATTTCCCTTCTTTTTATAGCAAGATGACTTTTCCTTATACTAATTAACCACACACACACACACACACACACACACACACACATTCCCCCTCCCCAACATACACTCTCCCCCCCCTAATCTCCTCCATCCCCCTTCCCCTTTCCCCTCACATCCCCACCGTCACCTAAATCCCCTCATTACTCCAAAATCACCAAATTACTCACCCAGGCAGCGACCTCAACCACCAATCCCTATGATAACGGAAACGCCCAAGCCACACACACACACACACACACACACACACACACACACACACACACACACACACACACACACACACACACACACACACACACACACACACACACACACACACACACACACACACACACACACACACCAGAAAGCCACCACGATCGATACCCGCTGATCTCTCCATTAAGACGAGCACTTCACGTCCGTCACCTGTGGCCTTCATCCACTCCCGTCCGTCTATCTGCTGTCACGCCCCTCTGTCACCTGTCCTCCGCCCGGGAATTTCTAGAGGTGGGGCAAGTGTTTGTCTTCGTGTCTGGTGCAGATGTGTGTGTAAAGGTGGAAGTGGATGGGATGGAGGAGGTGGAAGATGGTGAAGAGGAAGAGAATGAAGAAAATGAAGAAGTAGATGATGATGAAGAAAAGGAGTGTGAGGAAATGGTGCATGTGTGAAAGTGAAGGAGGGAGGAAGATGATGATGAAGATGATGGGGAAGAACAACAAGAACAAAACGAAAAACAAGAACAAGAAGAACGAAAACGAGGGTACAAAAGAAGAGGGAAAATCAAACAAACGTGAAGAAAGCAAGATAACAAGTACACAGATGATGGCAATGAATGAGGAGATAAAAAACAAGAAACAGTGGCAGAGACTAAAAAACTCACACTTGTTGCTCTTCAGCGTCTGCAAGAGAAATGAGGGTCACGGGAACCTAAAAACGCTACAAACAAAAGAGACTCAACTACTTTCCCGGGAGATTAAAATAAATAACGTAGTTTCTCCTCTCACTCACCCGCTGCGGCCTTCACGATGCACTTCAGCAGAAAACGGAATGAGAACGAAATATGGGCGTTTAACATGTAAAAGTTTAGTGTAGGAAGAGGATATATCAGTCTGTCTTTCTCTCTCTCCCTCTCTCTCTCTCTTTCCGAATATGTTGCGAGAAATGAAACCGATGCCGCTGGATATATCGAAGCGCCGCAGAGAAAGACAAAGGAAAGCGGCTCTACATTTCTACGGTTCCTGCACATTTTCGTTACCTATAAAAGAAAGAATGGATATGAATGGCCTGCAGACTCCGGGGCAATATCGGTGTTTTATCTGTTCAAGGCTCCATATTCGCACAGAGGAAGGAAAAAGAATGGCATATGAGAAATTTTTAGTAGTGAAGAAATTTGTAATATCGAAAAGTGATGGGGCTTGAACCTCTTCTATTGGCGCAGATTTGCCGCTGTGATGGGAAGCAGAAATAGAAGGTGATACTTCGAGAGATCGCAAAAATCTCCTTAATCTGCACATCACGTTTTCATTTTCTGTTTCATGCGCGAATGTTGACTTTTTTGTGCTGCTTTTTCTAGCAGATTCAGCACTCTCTTATTTATAGAGAGAGTTTTATATATATATATATATATATATATATATATATATATATATATATATATATATATATATATATATATATATATATTTATATATATATATATATATATATATATATCTATATATATTTGTTTGTGTGTGTGTGTGTGTGTGTGAGAGAGAGAGAGAGAGTTATTACTGCTTTACCCTTCCGTATGCTCCTGACGCTCTCTCCCTCACCCTTACTTTGATGAGGAAACGAGAAAATGCCGCGTGAATCTCCCTCCATCACGGCGGGAAGGAAGAAGCTTTGTGGGAGATAATGGAAGAGGAGGAGGGTTGAAGAGACACCTGAGAGCCTCGTACGATGCTTGTCCGTCTGTCCGTCTGTCCGTGGAATCCCTTCACGCCCCTCAGCGTTATGAGGAAAAATAATAATAATAAAGTGTCCTCGTAATGAAAAAATATATATAAAAAGTGTCATCTCGTAGTGAAAGGTGGAATGATTGTTAGATTCCCGCATGTAAGAAAGTAAAGAGGAAAGTTAGAGCATGCAGTAAACCAAACATAGAAATCAACAGTAATACCAACTCATAAAAGAAAAAAAAAAAACGTCTAAGTTCACAAATACATCAGCAAACAGCTATCATATCCACACCATATATTTCTTTGACAGACTAATCAAATCTTACTAAACAGTGGCATTGCTTTACATTGTTACTGATATAAAGCGTAATTGATAAAGAAAACGTAATGCAATTGATATATATTGTAATGCAATGAAACTGATAAATATCTTAAATTATATAAAGTGTAAATAAAAAAATATAATGTAGTTGATATAGACTGTAACGTAACGTAATTGTTATATATGTATTGTCATTGCTATCAAGAACAACTGCTAAGAAAAGACATTCCCTTGCGATCTTTTCTCTTTACGATTTATTTGGTTTCACGGACAAAGCAGCAAAGCATAAAACTCACCTTTCCTCACTGGACAGAACACACGACGAGGAGGCATAAAAATCAAACAAACAAGATCGAGTGGAAACCGGAGCAAGGCGAGGGCAGGAAAGATAGGGGGAAGAGAGAGAGGGAAAGAGGGAGGGAGTCGAGTGTAGGCGGTGCCGGAGGGTGTAGGAGGGAGAGAGACAGGGGGACAGGTGAGGGTGGCAGCGTGTGGCGTGCAATGGGATGGAAAGAGCGGGAAGGGTAAGGCGGACAGGGTGTTAAGAGACGATATGGAGGGGAGGACATGGGCAAGTAAGGGAGCTGTGTGTGTGTGTGTGTGTGTGTGTGTGTGTGTGTGTGTTATTTGGGCGAAACTTTGGACTTTGAGGCCCCGAACATACCTGAGTGTTAGGGGGAATGGGAGAAGGAGGAGGAGAAGAAAGAACGAGAGAGGGAGAGGAGAAGAAGGAGGAGAAGGAGAAAGAACGAAAACGAAGAGGAGAAGGAGGAGGAAAAGAAAGAACGAGAGAGGGAGAGGAGGAGAAGGGGGAGAAGGAGAAAGAACGGAAACGAAGAGGAGAAGGAGAAAAAACGAATACGAAGAGGAGGTAAAGGATATGGAGGAGGAGGAAAAAGAACGAGAACAAAAACGAAGAGAAAGACTACGAAGAAGAGAAGGAGGAGGGAGAGAAAGAATAAGGACGAAAAGGAGGAGAAGGAGGAGGAGGAGAATGTGAGGAAATGAGAGAACTTTCCTACTCTCCTCGGGCAAAAAGAGAGAGAGAGAGAGAGAGAGAGAGAGAGAGACGAACAAGAAAAAATATTAAGGTGAAGATATATCGAAAGAGTAATTATATGCTGGATGGCGAGAGGCAGCAGGAGATGGACCTAAGAAAGAAAGGCGAAGGAATAATGGGAAGATGATGATAAAACGAGGAAGAAAAAGGAGGAAATCAGAGAAGGGAAAGACCACGAAGATGCAAAAACAAGTTGAAGGTCTTTTGTAGCGAAGAAAGAAGGAGTAAGAGAAAGATGATGGTAAAAAGGAGATAGAAAAAAGAGGAAATTAGAAAAGGGAAAAACCACAAAGAAGGAAAAACAAGTTGAGGGTCTTTTGTAGCGAAGAAAGAAGAAGAGGGAGACGATGATAATAAAAAGAAGGAAAAGAAGGAAATTGAGGAAGAAAATGACCACGAAGAAGAAGAAACAAGTTGAGGGTCTTTTATTTTCGCTCACTGAGGCAGACAAACGTTCCAGCGATGACCAGAAATAGACGAGGAAGAAACAGACATAAAACGAATATAGAAAAAAAAAACGTTCAGATATAGATTTTTGTGTCATCTTTGCCGCAGGTGTAGAAACAAAAGAAGCGGATAATGAGAATCGGTAAACACACACACACAGACACATACACACACACACACACAAACAAACAAACAAACACTCATTAAGCCACACTGCGTCAGAATAGAATAAATATCAACTTGACTCGTGTGTGTAGTGTGTGTGTGTGTGTGTGTGTGTGTTTGTTTTCTCCCCTTGTCCCTCCACCCTCCATTTCCATTCCTCTCTCCTCACCCCAACACATACAAAAAAAAAAAATCAAGTTTGTACAAGAGAAAAATCAGTGAATAAAAGAGAGAGAGAGAGAGAGAGAGAGAGAGAGAGAGAGAGAGAGAGAGAGAGAGAGAGAGAGAGAGAGAGAGAGAGAGAGAGAGAGAGAGAGAGGTGTCGAGCTTCCAGAATAATAGGTAAAATAACAATAGATTACGTATTTATATATTCACTTTCTGTGTGTGTGTGTGTGTGTGTGTGTGTGTGTGTGTGTGTGTGTGTGTGTAGGGTTATCTGGCATTATCTCCTCTACTTATAAGCGTATTCCTGGAAGAAGAAAACAATATAAATATCACCGAGTCTTTTATACGCTAACCTCTCTTTCTCCAGAATGTATATATTTGCTACTATTTAGATGTGATGGTTTTTTCTTTTTTTTTGTAGAGAGGTCAGATGAAGGTTATATTTTCCCTATATATACATCAAACAAAGCATAGTGTAAGATATCAAAGTAAAAGAGTGTGTATAACGAGTTTAAAAGAGTATGAAAAAATAAAACACTCACACATACAGCATTCACGGGAAACAGAAGTAATAATCCTTAGACTGTTGTTAGTGTGTGTGAGTAAACAAACACACACACACACACACACACACACACACACACACACACACACACACACACACACACACACACACACACGTAAACAAACTCACAAACACGTACCTTTCTCCCGTGCACAAACAAATACACACACACAAACAAACATATACTCCCCCCCCCCCCCCACAAACAGACCCTCACAAATACAACGATGTACTCTCCTCTCCAACACACGAACAAACACACAAACACGAACACTTACACTCCATCCCCCATACACACACACACACACACACAAGCAGACACGCATGAAAGCAGATAGACTAAGAGAGGGTGGAACGCGCCAATGCCCTCCAATGCGTACCGAATAATTATGGATTGCAGGTAAATATATAGTACAGGTAAACGGCCTTGATAAACTTGTACTGAGAGAGAGAGAGAGAGAGAGAGAGAGAGAGAGAGAGAGAGAGAGAGAGAGAGAGAGAGAGAGAGAGAGATCAAAACAGAACAAATGAAAGAGGTAAAAAAAGGAGATAATAAGGAAATAAAACGGGAGAGATAAAAGAGAAAAGCAAAACTCTAACAGAAACAGAGAGAAAGAGAGTTAATAAGCAGAAAAAAACACCAAAACAGAACTATAGGAAGAAAAAGGTGAAATAAATGGAGATGATTAAGAAAGAAAGAACACAGAGACAAAAGACGAAGGCAAAAATCGAGTACGTAAGGAAGGAGGTAAGAACGTAAGGAAGGAAAAGCTTTAAGGGGACCATCCTGTGTTTTACCCGTGTGTTAAATTTCTGTGTTCAACGTCGTGCTCTCCCCCCTGCCCCCTCCCCCTTCCTTCCCCCCCTCCATGGCACACAGCGGGGGCGGCAGGAAAGTAATGCGTTAAATACTTCTGTCTTCAAAGTTCGGAAAGTACTAATTGGAAAGGGAAAGTTTGCCCACACCCGCTCTCTATTTTTTTTTTTTTTTTTTTTTGGTAGTTCCCGGAAATTCGAGAGAGGAGGGACATGCCTGCTCTGTCTCCCTCTCTTCCTCTTGTATGTCGCTGTCTTTCTCTATCGCTGTCTCTCTCTATCGCTGTTTCTCTCTCTCTCTCTCCCTTGTTTTAATGTTCCTTTGTGTTCGTTGTTTCATCATTTCTTATTTATTTTATCTTTTTTCTTCTATTTATTTTATTTTCGCGACAAAGGCAATATGAAAGGTACTGCGAATTATTATTTTATTGTCGTGTGTGTGTGTGTGTGTGTGTGTGTGTGTGTGTGTGTGTGTGTGTGTGTGTGTCGTTTTTTATACATAAGTTTTTTTTTCACAACACATCTTCCTACTTTTGTATTACCCTAGAGATCCTTCTGGTTTAAAAAAGCATCAAATATTTATTCATTACATTCTAACACAATCTTTTTTTCACAACGTATCTAACTTTTTTATTATCCTAACATCCATCTTCTATAATTGGGTACCAAATATTTCTTCGTCACTTTCTACCTCAATCTATCACGTTATTTTTCTTCCGTATATCAGAAACGCTAATGAAACGACGCTCTTTTTTAATGGTAACAAACTAGCTTGGTAATACCCTTAACATTCATCAGCTATAATTGGGTCTTAAATGCTGCCTCGTTACTCTCTACCTCAATATATCTCGTTATTTTTCTTCGGTACATCAAGAGCGCTAACGAACGATTCTTTTTTTTTTTTTTTTCAACGACAACGAACTCGATTCCCCTAAAGTGCCGACTCTGCTCATCATTCTCGTCTCCACGGGGAAAATGATACGAGTTTTTTTTTACCTCTTTTGTGCTGTCTTCTACGATAAGTTAATTATATATTCTTCTCGGAACATTTCTTTTTTTTATTCTGACGAAGTAGTCTTTACATATTTACTGTTTTTTTTTTTCCTTTTCAATTTCTTTTCATTACTCCTGTGTGTGTGCTTTTTTCTCTGTTTTTTTTCTGTGTGTTTGGGTGTATGAATGTTTAATTGGCTCTGTAATCCTGTTTTTTCTCTCTCTCTCTCTCTCTCTCTCTCTCTCTCTCTCTCTCTCTCTCCCTTCCTTTTCCTCCCCCCTCCCTCCCTCTTCTCCCATATCCCCTTAAAGTTACCCCGACACACAAACTCTCTCAAAACCCCTTATAAAAATGCATTCCGATACCCTGCTTAATGTTGTTCCCGTGTTCAGATCCCAAACGTTTTCATCCGACATACGTTCCCTTTTTTTCCCTTCCCCGCCGGCTCTTGCGCCACAATGGAACGTTTCCGGCACTTACTGAGCCTCCGTTACGGCCACAAGTACCGCCACCGACGCCCATTGAACGTTTAAAAGAGGTCAACATTTGGAGACTTTTCAGGCACGGGGCGGAAAATGGCCAAAGTTGCACCGGAGAGTAAAATGAAAAGTCTGCGATATCTAAGAAGGGACTGGTTTTGTTTTTGCCGAGTGCATGGAAGGGAGAGGGGCCAAGGGAAAGATAGATAGATAGATAGAGAGAGAGAAAGAGAGAGAGAGAGAGAGAGAGAGAGAGAGAGAGAAAGAAACAAAGAAACAAGGCAGGAAGCCCGTAAGAGAGAGAGAGAGAGAGAGAGAGAGAGAGAGAGAGAGAACGAGAGAAAGAGAGAAAAAGTGAGACAGGTGTTCAGATTACAATTTTCTACTTTTTTATTCATGCAAGAGTGATTCAGTTATTAACAAGTCTCTCACTATTTTAATTGTGTCACGTAACTCTATATGTTTTTTTTTTTCCATATTGTTGCACGGGACTTTATATCTTTTTTTTTTCGCGGCTGTGATATGTGTGTGTGTGTGTGGGGGGGGGGGAGATGGGGGAGGGAGGGCATTTTTTTCAACATGCGGACACATATAATAACTTGTATATTCTTCATGGGCCATCATTTATTTTTTTCATTCCTTCCATCATTAAACTGCCCATTGCATAAGAAAATCCATTCTCTTTTTTTCTCTCACTATTTATCTATCTGTCTTTATCTATCTATCTCCACGTCCATCAATCTATCTGTTTTATGTTTTTCCTACCTTCAATATTCTGTCGATTGTGTAAAACCCATCATTCTCTCTATCTATTTATCTTTCAATCAGTCTTCACACCTGTATCTTTTTCTCTCACACATTCACCTGTATTTCTATTTCTGTTTTTATTTATTTTCACTAAACCGACTAATATGCAAAATGAAACCATTATCTTCCATTCTCTATCTATGTCTATCTACCTATCGTTCTCTTTTGACATCTATCGATCGATCTATCTACCTCTCTCCCCTTTACACCTACACACAAGCAGCTATCCATTCTCTCTGTCACTATCTCCTTCAAATCAATCAACTTCTTACCTGCCTACCTTCCCCTTCACACCTACACACATAGCTAACTTTTCCCAACCATTCTCTCTGTCACTATCTCCTTCAAATCAATCAACTTCTTACCTGCCTACCTTCCCCTTCACACCTACACACATAGCTAACTTTTCCCTTCCCTCTTCCAGCCACGTGGGTCGGCGGAGGTTACATCAACGGATCGGCCGAGGCAGTGTACAGCAGTGGACTTATCTTCTGCCAGGCTCCCTTCGGTTACGCCATCAGCCTGTCCCTGGGTGAGTAGAGAAGGAAGAGAAGGAGGAGGAGGAAGAGGAGGGCATGGAGACGGAAGATGTTATGTTTGAGATGAAGAATGTTGGGTAGTTACTTATTTTCACATCATGGCGTTGGTGCTTGGTGTATATCAAATTCTGCACGTGTTTTAGAGTTCGTGTATTTCCTCCCTCATTTCCACACAGGGTTTTTCTTATTCAACTTCTCTTCTCATTTCTAACTCACAACAATCATCTTATACTTTTATCACGACTTATCATTAATCTTCTGCAACTCCACGCCGTTCATGTTTACTCCAGCTCAACTTTTCGTTCAAATTCTCAAGTTTTTCCTCGTCGCTCAGGTGTTATGATGAGTTGTGTTTACCTGGGCGTCGGCGGCTTTGTCTCGTTAACAGGGTCTCGCGGCGGCCGTTCACCAGGTACACACGACCTTAATTACCTGTCCGATTCCAGGTAACACGCGGCCAGGTGACACCCTCTCCTTCCCCCCCTCTCCACCTCGCCGTACCTGGATTTCATTTTCACGCTAGCTCACCTGTACCTTCGTCCCTTTAGTTAATTGGTGTGTTTTTTCTTTATTTCTTCTCTTTCTTTTTTACTTTTTACTTCTTTTGCTTTACTCTATTATTTTATTTTTCTTTAGTTTTTATTTCTCCTCTTTTTTTTCTTTACTTTTATTTTTTGTTTTTACTTCCTCTGTTTCTTATTTTTCTTTTATTTCCTTGTTTTTCTTTTTCTTTTTTTTCTTATCCTTCATTCCTTATTCATTCTTTTATTCTCTATTCCTGCTGTTATTCTACATTCCTTTTACTTTCTTTAATTCTACATTCCTTATTCTTTATGTTATTCTCTCTTCCTTATTATTTCTGTTATTTCTCATTCCTCACTTTCTCTTTTATTCTCCGTTTCCTTTCTTTAATACCGTTTTTTATGCCTTTTTTATCCTTTATTCACTGTTTCCCTTTTTCTTTCTTTTACGAGTGGCTTTAAACACGTCTTTCTATTCATATCTGTTGTGCTTTCTCGTTTTACTTCGATGACCAGACCAACAGACAGACAAAACAATAAAAACTCACAAACACAAACAGATGGCCATTCACACCCATCGATCAATGCTAATTAACCATCACGGCCATTAAGCAGTTCATAGTGATCAATTGTCTCCCTCCAGCTCACTCCCTTGAACTATAACTAATGAACCTCTCTCGCAGGTAATGGAATATAATATTGGTATCCTAACTGGAGGGAAAAATACACCTTTCCCTTTAATTAATACGAGTTTTGAGCTATTAGAGAACTTTTTAAACCTATTCTCGTGTTATTAGTGTGTTTGAATATATATGCGATAGTTCCCCCTCGTTAGGAACCCGATGGAAAATGGCAGAGTCGAAACCGGATATTTGGAGGGGTATATAATTGTGTATATGTATGATTGTGAGAGGTGATCCTGATTTGATTCGGTTATTTGATGTGAGAAAATGAAGTTATCTCTCTTTTTCTCTCTATCTATCTATCTATCTATCTATCTACCACTCCATACTGTTCTTTTTTTATCTACTCTTAACAATATACAAACAAAACACTCAATAACACTTTTTTTTTCTTTCCTTCTAAATCAACGATGAAAACAGGAAAATAGATATTGTGATTTATTTTTGTTTTGTTTCTTTTGTTTTGTTTTGCTTTGTTAATTTTATTGCAAAGATTTTAAGTCTCGTATTTGTAAGTCAATCTGTAAAGTCATGGGTACGAGAGAGAGAGAGAGAGAGAGATTTAGTCGGGAGGGAGATTAATATAAATCCTCGCAAATACAGAAAAATTGCATTAGATCAGAGTTAATCCTCACGTATACACACACACTCACACACACACACACACACACACGCACACGCACACGCACGTGACTGCTCTTCGTGTGTTTGGGGGGGGGGCTTACTATTGTCATCTCTTTAATTAGTTTTTCCACACTTCTCTTAATTCTCTTTTCCTTTGTTTTCCTCTTTAACATCTCTCTTATATCCTCACTCTTTCACCCTTTTTCAATTTCTTCTTATCTTCTCCCTATGACCTTTTTTCTCATGTAACCTTTTAACTTAATTTTCATATTCATTGTTCTTTCCTTCATGCCCTTCCATTCCTCTTTTTCCCTTTTGTTTTCCTTCTTTAATCCTTACTTTTAATCTCAATTCAGTTTCTTCTTATCTTCTCCCTATGACCTTTTTCTCATGTAACCTCTTAACTGAACTTTCCTCCTCATTGTTCTTTCCTTCATGCCCTTCCATTCCTCTTTTTCCCTTTTGTTTTCCTTCTTTAATCATTACTATTTCATCTCAATTCAGTTTTTTTTCTTTTCTTCTTCCTATAAACTTTATCTCATGCAACCTTTTAACTTAACTTACGTATTCATTGTTCTTTCCTTCATGCCCTTCCATTCCTCTTTTTCCCTTTTGTTTCTCTTCTTTAATCCTTACTTTTAATCTCAATTCAGTTTCTTCTTTCCTACTTCTTATAAACTTTATCTCATGTAACCTCTTAACTTTACTTTCTCGCCCTTCCTTTCCTCTCTTTCTCTTTTGTTTTCCTTCTTTAATCCTTACTTTTCATCTCAATTTAGTGTCTTCTTTTCTTCTTCCTATAAACTCTTTCTCATGTAACCTTTTAACTTAACTTTCGTCCTCATTGTTATTGCTTTCTCGCCCTTCCTTTCCTCTCTTTCTCTTTTATTTTCCTTCTTTAATCCTTACTTCTCATCTCAATTTAGTGTCTTCTTTTCTTCTTCCTATAAACTCTTTCTCATGTAACCTTTTACTTGACTTTCGTCCTCATTGTTATTGCTTTCTCACCCTTCCTTTCCTCTCTTTCTCTTTTGTTTTCCTTCTTTAATCCTTACTTTTCATCTCAATTTAGTGTCTTCTTTTCTTCTTCCTATAAACTCTTTCTCATGTAACCTTTTCACTTAACTTTCGTCCTTATTGTTATTGTTTTCTCGCCCCTCCATCTCTCTCTTTTTCCCTTTTATCTCCTTCTGGGTATCGTAATTGTTAGCACGTGTCGGGAACAAAGACTTACCTCATCCTTTCTCTCGCAGGTCCCAAAACGACTGTTTCGAGAAGTCTGGATTAGCGGTGTCATATCTCGCTCATTAGTGCTCATTTCTTTTGTTTTTATCTTCGAGTGGAAACGAAGACACAACCACACCCACCCACCATCATTGCCAGACTGCCACCATCTTCATGTTCTCATATTTATCGATTTCATGCCCAAAAACGATGTGCTGGGAGCGATCATCTGGTAACATTGCCACCCACCCAGCCACACACACACACACACATACACACACACACACACGCAATACTCACACACGTTGCTGTTTACTTTATCGAATCCTCATTAGTTACATAAGCTCGATCAGGTTTTTGTCTTCATAATAACATCACGTATTGCCTCAACACATGTCCGGGTATTAATCGAACTGGGTTTAATGAGTTCCTGGAAATGTGTTGTCACGTTTTTAATTGGAGGCAGTTAGTGGATTCGTTTATTAGGGTATATCGTGATGCCCTGTTCGTGAATGGAGTATATTCATAGAAATACTGACTAAAGTAGAGGAGTTCAAAGGCGGACTCGGACTCGGAAACAAATCTAGGAACTGTTTTTGCCGTCTACTAAGGGTATTGTGATGGCTTGTCCGTGAAATGAGTATATAAATAGAAAGACTGACTAGCGTAGAGATGTTCAAAGGCGGCGACTGACTCGAAAACAAATTCAGGAACTGTTTTAGCCGTTTCCCTTTTCAGTAGTGATGTTAATTAGTAGAACATTACGTACCGTGGTTTTGTTTTGCTAGAATTGATAACTGTAATACTGAGCCACGTGCCTCTCCTCCTCCTCCTCCTCCTCCTCCTTGTCCTTCTGTTTACCTGGCTTCCCTTGGGTAATGGAAGGGCGTATCATCCTCACTAATTACTCTTATTGTTAAAGGAGATTGAGGAGTGTGTGTGTGTGTGTGTGTGTGTGTGTGTGTGTGTGTGTGTGTGTGTGTGTGTGTGTGTGTTCGTTCTCTCTAACTTCCTTTTTTATGAGCAAGTCGATTTTTAAGTCTACGGACATTTCCAGCCATGTTTTATTTATTTATTTCCCTTCTACTTTCTTTTCTCTCCCTTTTTTATTTACTTTTCCTCTTACCCCATCGTACTACTTTTCTTCTTTTCTCATTTTTACTTTCCTTTTCACTTACTCACTTTCCCTTTTCACTGCAACACCTGACAGACGCTAAACTTTGAACTATAGGAAAAAAACTTATATAAACTACCTCGTTCTACTTCTGAGGGTATTTTTTTCTTTTTTTCTCTCTTTCTTCGTCTTAAAAAAAACTCAGAAAATTATGCAAGTGGTAAGTATGTCAATTTTTTTTTTTTTTTTTTTAGCATTGAGGTGTCTAGACGTGACTTAATCCGATTCCATCCTCGTCTTAAGGGATCGAATTCTTCTTTTTCTTTGATGTTTACTTTTTGTGCCCAGACCGAGACCTTTTTTTCTCTTCCTCCTCTCTCCCTCCCTTTTTCTTACGGGTAACTTTATCAATTTTTTCATTTCATTTTCCTTGCATATCAAAAACGATAAAAAGGATACAAGTTTATTTTTTTATCTTTTAACAAGTGAATAAAAAAGGAAAAAGTAATACAAGTTTGTTCTTTTTATAACGGGTAAATAATGGGAAATAAATAATACGAAATAATCAGTACGAGTTTGTTCTCCTGTAACTAGTCAATTAAAAAGAAAAAATAATACACGCTTCTCTTCTTTAACTAGTAAAAAAAAGGGAAAAAATATATGTTAGTTTTCCCTCTAATAAAAAAAAGATAGTTCCATAAATTCATACAGAAATTCTTCAAAAATGTATTCTAAATTTTCTGTAAGAGTCTGAGTCATTTATTTTCCTCTCTCTCTCTCTCTCTCTCTCTCTCTCTCTCTCTCTCTCTCTCTCTCTCTCTCTCTCTCTCTCTCTCTCTCTCTCTCTCTCTCTCTCTCTCTCTCTCTCTCTCTCTCTCTCTCTCTCTCTCTCTCTCTCTCTCTCTCTCTCTCTCTCTCTCTCTCTCTCTCTCTCTCTCTCTCTCTCTCTCTCTCTCTCTCTCTCTCTCTCTCTCTCTCTCTCTCTCTCTTTCTATGCCTTCCTTTATTGCTTTCTCGCTGTCTCTCGTAGTCTTCTTCTTCCTCCTCCTCCCTCTCTTCCTCCTCCTCCCTCTCTTCCTCCTCCTCCTCCTCCTTCGCCTTCATCCATTTTTTCTGCTTCCTCTCCCTTGCCTCCTATCTGAGAATTCTTATACTTTATTTCATTGTTTTCCTCCCTCTCCTTTCATCTCCTCTTCCTCCTCCTCCTCCTTCTCCTCCGCCTCCACTTCTCCGCCTCACTTCCCGTCTTCTCGTTTCCTCCAGTTATTTTTCTCTTCTCTCTATCTCGTTTTTTTCTTCTTCTCTCCCTTTCATGTCCTCTCTCTCTCTCTCTCTCTCCTTGGTATTGCCTCTCCCAATATTTATTACTCCTCCTCATTCCTTCCTCCTTTGTTTCCTCCTCTTTTTCCTTTCTTCTATTAACCCCATTTACCCTTTTCTTTGTGTCTTGTGTCTGTATTTTGTCTTCATCTTTCTTTTTCCTCTGTCTTCCTCTTTATTGCTGTTTTCTTCATCGTCTTTGTTCGCCTCATTTTATATCTCATCATTCTTTTATTCTTTATTTTTATCTTCTTGTTTCCCTCTCCTCTTTCTTTCTTTCTTTCTTTATTACCTCCATTTATTCCTTTCTTCCCCTCCTTTTGTACGTTTATTTTTCTCCCTTATTCTTTCGCACTCTTCATTTTCCTTTCTCTTGCTTTCTCTACATTCCTTTCATCAGTTTTCTCTTCCTCTCCTTCCTTTTGTGTTTTTTTTTATTGTTTTCTTCTCCTTTTTGTCTTCTGCTTCTTCATTTTCTCTTCTTCATTCTGTCTTCACTTCCCCCTTTTTTCTTCCCCTTTTTCTTCTTCCTCTTCCCCTTTTTTTCTTTTTTCTCTTTCATTCTGTCTTCATTTTCTCTTTTCCTTCTCTTTCTCTGTCCATTTTCTTTATCAGTTTCCTTTGTCCTCCTTCAAATCTATATCATATTTTGAGTTTCTTTCTTTCTATCTTTTATTCTTGGTCTTCTTTCTCCTCTTACTCCTCTTTCATCTCTCTGATCGCAATATTTTCCTCCACATCTTCATTCTTCGGTTCCTCCTCCTCCTTCTCCTCCTCCTCCTCCTCCTCCTCCTCCTTCATCATTCACCACGTTTGTCTTCGTGTACCTTACATGAATCTTACATGTCTTGCTCTCCTCCGACAGCGTCTTACTCTACTTTACCTCCATTATCTTCCCCTTCCTCCTCCCCCTCCTCCTCCTCCTCTTTTTCCTCCTCTTTCTCTTCTTCTCTTCCACCGCAGCTTTCATCAGTTTTACCGTTAGCTTCAGAATTTTTTTATCCTCCTCTTCCTTCCTCCTCCTCCTCCTCCTCCTCCTCCTCCTCCTCCTCCTCCTCCTCCTCCTCCTCTTCTTTTCCTCGTTTCCGCATCATTATTCATTTATATTCTCCCGTTTTCCATTTCTTTCGTCTTCCAATACTGAATAAATAAGAGAGAGAGAGAGAGAGAGAGAGAGAGAGAGAGAGAGAATAATTTTGCATAGTATTCTCTCTGGAAATTCGGAGGCTGGTTTAGGTTGAGGAAGTTTCTCCAAAATATCACGAAAATTTGTCTCACGAAATTGATGTGGTGGAAAAGATTTAGTTTCACGGACGAGAGGAGGAAAAAGAAGAAGAAAAAGAAGAAAGAAGAAGAAGAAGAAGAAAGAGAAAAGAAAAACAACTATAATAAGGAAGAAGAGAAAACAAAAAAAGGAAAAAAAAAGAGGAATTAGAATGTTGAGAGAGAGAGAGAGAGAGAGAGAGAGAGAGAGAGAGAGACCCCCCTTTAATGCATCCAGTCTACTCTCACGACTTCTCATAACCTTATTAAACCCACAAAGCCAGGTCTCCTTTGTTCAGTGAGGAGGAGGAAGAGGAGGAGGAGGAGGAGGAGGAGGAGGAAAACAGTACCAAGAACAAGAGGAATAAGAAAAATAGATATAAAGAAAAAAATATAAAAAAGTAGGAAGAGGAAAAGAAGCAACGTGAGGAAAAATCAAAGGAGTAAGAAAAAGAAGAAGAAGAAGAAGAAGAAAAAGAGGAAAAACAAGACCAAAAACAAGGGAGAATAAAAAAGTTAGATACGAAAAAGAAACAACAAAGAAAAAAAATACAAGAGAAAAATTACAATGGGGGGAAGAGAAGCAAATAGAGGATAAACCGAAGGAGGAAGAAGAGAAAGAAGAGGAGGAGGAGGAGGAGTTAATGTAGTACTTAGGCATAATTGGGTTATATCTTAAGTAGGCAAAGAGGTTTAGAAGATTGGAAGAAAGGGAAACTAAGAGGAAGGGAAATTATATGATACAGAACTACGAAGAAGAAGAAGAAGAAGAAGAAGAAGAGGAAGAAGAAGAAGAAGAAGATGAAGAACGAAGTAAAACACGGAAGGAAGAGAAGAAAAAATGGAAGAAAGAAAAGAAGAAAAAAGGCGGAAAAGGAGAAAAAATATGGAAAAAGAAATAGAAAACAAGGAAAAGAAGAAGAAAATAAAACAACAGCAAAAAAGAAGAAGACGAAGAAGAAGAAACAGGAGGAGGTAATAAAGATGCAAAGAGTCGAAGGAAGAGGAGGAGGAAGAAGAGGAGGAGGAGGAGAAGGAGGAGGGGGAGGAGCGTAAATAACTGAAACGGAAGAAAAAGAAAAAGGAATATAAGGGCGGGTGAGAAGAAAAATTGGAAAAAGAAATAGAAAACAAGGAAAAGAAGAAGAAAAATAGAATAATAACGGAAAGAAGACGTCAAAGAAGAAAAAAAACAGGAGAAGGAGAAAAAGATGCAAAAAATTGAAGGAAAAGGAGGAGGAGGAGGAGGAGGAGGAGGAATAGTTGAGGTCAGCGGGGAACGAAGAATTTATGAAGATTACGTTGAAGGCTGTTGAGGCATTTCGTATAGGCCTACAGAAAAAAATTTAGGGAAGGAAAACGAATTCTTCCACGGAGGTTAAACGGCGCCTTTCAACCTCATGATTTATTTATGATGAGAAATGTGCTGGAAATCTGATAACTTTGCATTTTACTTTTCACAATTTTATTTTTTTCTTATTATCTCTCTCTCTCTCTCTCTCTCTCTCTCTCTCTCTCTCTCTCTCTCTCTCTCTCTCTCTCTCTCTCTCTCTCTCTCTCTCTCTCTCTCTCTCTCTCTCTCTCTCTTTATTTTGCATTTTCTTTATCTTTATCTTCCTTTTCCTTCTACTTTCTCATTCATGATTTTTATTTTTATTTATTTTCCTTTTAATTTTCCTTTTGTACTTTTTTCCTCCTTTCCTCCTCCTCCTCCTCCTCCTCCTCTTTCGGCTCTTCCTCCATCTTTGTCCTCTCCCATTTCCTCTTCCTCTTCCTCTTCTTTCGTTTTTTTCTTCTTCCTCTCGGCGCCGCATCCTCTTCATTGTTTTCCCTTTCTTTGTGTTAGGTCATTTCCTTCCTTTCTTAAATCGTCTCTTATTACCTGTCTTTTCCTCACTTTTCTTTTATTCCCTTTAGTCTATTTCCTTCTTAACTTTCTCTCGCTGTTTCTGTAACTTTTCGAATCGTCCTCTGGTCTGATTTTTTTTCTTCTTTTTCTTCTTTTTCTTCTCCCGTCTTTCTCTCTCTCATCTTTTTTTCTCTTCTTCTCTCTTCTTCCTAAACTCTCAGTCTCCTTTTTTTCTTCAGTTGTCTTTCTTTCAGTCTATCCAAAGTACTTATTTTCTTTACTTTTTTATTTCAATCATTCTTTCCTCCTTATTTCCCTTATTCATTTTTCCCTTTTGCACTCTTTTTATTTCTTTTCTCCTTAATCTCCTAGTTCCTTCTTCTATATCGCTTTCTCCCTTCTTCATCACTTTGTTTCCCTTTCTTCCAGTTTTATTCATTTCCCTTACACACTCTTCCTTATCTCTCACTTCCTATATCCTTTCTTTTTTTTCTCCTACTTACCGCTCCCTCCCATCTTTTCTCCTCTCTCCCACCTCCATTTTTATTGCCTTCTCTACACCCTCTTCCCTATCTCTCACTTCCCCTATTCTTTCCTTTTCCCTCCACTTCTTCCTTTTTCCTTCCATCTTCTTTCCTCCCTTTCAGTCTATCTTCTCTCCCCCAGCATCTCCTCTCTCCCAGTCTCTCTCTATCCTTCCTCCCAATCTCTCTCTTCTCCCTACCAGCCTCTTTTTCCTACTTCCCAATCTCTCTCTTCTTCCTCCCTCCTCCTCCTCCCACTCCCTTTCCATCCCCCGCTCTCAGTTAATCATTAGGAGAGGAATCGTAAAGCCGCTTCCTAATACACAAAAATTGCCTCTCTCATTCTCTACTATTTATTGGAGATGTTTTCGTCCGCCTCTCTTGGATCAGTAATCTTTTTCCTCCATCTCTCTCTCTCTCTCTCTCTCTCTCTCTCTCTCTCTCTCTCTCTCTCTCTCTCTCTCTCTCTCTCTCTCTCTCTCTCTCTCTCTCTCTCTCTCTCTCTCTCTCTCTCTCTCTCTCTCTCTCTCTCTCTCTCTCTCTCTCTCTCTCTCTCTCTCTCATATCGTACTGTCACCTTCTGTATGTGTGTGTGTGTGTGTGTGTGTGTGTGTGTGTGTGTGTGTGTGTGTGTTTGTCCATTACCGGTTCAACTATCTAGAAACGTTTTGATCTTGTGTTTTTTTTTTCTCTCTCTCTTTTGCGTTCACATTGACGTATAAGATAAAATAAAAAAAACATTGAAAAAACACACACACACACACACACACACACACACACACACACACACACACACACACACACACACACACACACACACATGTTTTAGTTTGGCTTCGTCCTTCCTTTTGTCCCACTCCTGTTTTTGTTTTTTTTTCTTCGTGTGAGGAAAGTCGCACCTCTCTCTCTCTCTCTCTCTCTCTCTCTCTCTCTCTCTCTCTCTCTCTCTCTCTCTCTCTCTCTCTCTCTCTCTCTCTCTCTCTCTCTCTCTCTCTCTCTCTCTCTCTCTCTCTCTCTCTCTCTCTCTCTCTCTCTCTCTTTTTTTTTATTTTATTTACACAGACACTTGGTTACATCAGGGCCTAGTACCTATAACATTACATTATATGGCGGCACTAGTTTGTAGGCTAAAGGGAACATAGTTGGTATCCCCTATCTTAAAGCCTAACCTGTTCACAAATTGTTCAGCCACTGGTTCACAAACAGTTTATATTGTTGCCGGTGTGTGAACTGCTGAGGCAGCTGACCGGACGCAAGGAGACGGTTCCATATATGCACGTAAGTGTTTATAAACTGCCTCTGGTAGTGAGTCGTCCGGCATCGCTGCCACCAGAGCCGTGGGTGCCGCCTCCGCTGACCAGGTGTTGGCTGTCACCTCCCGCTCCGGCTGGCGCAGCGTCCTCAGGTGCTCCACTCCTCCTGCTGTATTTTGTACAGAGTGGTGAGGCCAGCCACGTCTCGCCGGTGTTGGAGGGTCTGCAGGGTCGGTAGGTGCTCCGGTTGTCGAGCAGTGATGATCCTCCGCCCTCTCCTGGATCTTGTCGAGGAGCGCGAGATGGGTACTGGCAGCTCCCCCCCACGTTAGGCACGAATACTCAAGGGAGGATCGGATTTGTGCCTTGTATAAGACCTCGCGCCCTCGACTGTCCATCAGCCAGGAGATTCTACGTAGGGACGTCAGCTTCCGTGAGGCTGCCCTTGCCAGCTGCTGGATGTGCGTGCGGAAGGTCAGCCTGGAGTCATATGTGAGGCCCAGCACCTCCACTTCCTCACGTGGCGTCAGCTTGAGTCCCTCAAATTCAAGCTGGAGATCCACAGGTGTCCTGGCCACTACCAGCAGCTGAGTTTTTGCTGGGGCAAACTTAACTTGCCACTTACTCCCCCAATCTGCAATTCGCCGGAGTGTGGCTCTTAGTTGGCGTGCTGCCTGGGCCTCTCCTCCTGGCTCTATTTTGTGAGTCAAAGTGATGTCATCGGCGAACGCTTTGGCACTAGGAACAAGATGGAGGAGGTCATTTATGTATATGTTCCATAGAAGTGGCCCGATGACGCTGCCTTGTGGCACGCCGGCGTGGATCCGTTGTGGGGAGGACTTGTGCCCATTCAGGACCACTTGAAGGTGGCGTTCCTCTAAGTAATTTTCCATCAGGCACAGAAGCTTTCCCTCCAATCCGGCTGCTCTCATTTTTTCTAATAGGGCGGTGTGCCACACTCGGTCTCTCTCTCTCTCTCTCTCTCTCTCTCTCTCTCTCTCTCTCTCTCTCTCTCTCTCTCTCTCTCTCTCTCTCTCTCTCTCTCTCTCTCTCTCTCTCTCTCTCTCTCTCTCTCTCTCTCTCTCTCTCTCTCTCTCTCTCTCTCTCTCTCTCTCTCTCTCTCTCTCTCTCTCTCTCTCTCTCTCTCTCTCTCTATCTCTCTCTCTCTCTCTCTCTCTCTCTCTCTCTCTCTCTCTCTCTCTCTCTCTCTCTCTCTCTCTCTATCTCTCTCTCTCTCTCTCTCTCTCTCTCTCTCTCTCTCTCTCTCTCTCTCTCTCTCTCTCTCTCTCTCTCTCTCTCTCTCTCTCTCTCTCTCTCTCTCTCTCTCTCTCTCTCTCTCTCTCTCTCTCTCTCCATATTCCCGTCCCTTGATCTTTTCCTGTTCCCCGCTATTTCTCTGTGTCCAATCCTTCTGTCTCTTTTTTTTATTCCTAGTTTCCGTCCTTTGTTCTTTCCTTATGCTTCCCTTTTTTCATTCCTTTTTCCCTTCTTTCCTATCATCCATTTTCTTTCTCTTCTCTTTTCCATTTTATTTGTTTGCATTCTGCTTTTCATTCTTTCTTTCTCCTTCGTTCTTATTTTCCTTCCCTCGTTTCTTCCTCATACTTTCTTTTTTTCTTTCTTTTTTTTCATCTTTCCTTTCTTTCCCATCCTCCTCTTCCATCCCTCTTCCTTCATTCTTTCTTTCTATCCCTCTTTCGTTCCTCATACCCTTCTTTTTTCTTTCGTTCTCTATCTCGTTCCATTCTTTCCCATCCTTCTTTTCCATCCTTCTTCCTTCTTTCTTACTTTCCATCCCTCTTTTGTTTCTCATACTTTCATTTTTTCTTTTTTTTCCGTCTTTCCTTTCTTTCCCATCCTCCTCTTCTCTCCCTTTTCATTCATTCTTACTTTCCTTCCCTCGTTTCTTCCTCATACTTCCCTTTTTTCTTTCTTTTTCTTCATCTTTCTTTCCCATCCTCCTCTTCCATCCCTCTTCCTTCATTCTTTCTTTCTATCCCTCTTTCGTTCCTCATATCCTCCTTTTTTCTTTCGTTCTCTACCTCGTTCCCTTCTTTCCCATCCTCTATTTTCTTCCCTCTTCCTTCATTCATTACTTTCCATCCCTCTTTCGTTCCTTCTACCTCCCCTTTTATCCTTCCTTCTCTCTCTCTCCTTCTCTTCGTTCGTTCCACTCTTTCTCAATCCATCCTTTCTTTCTCTTCCTTTCTCCTTTCCTTCCGTCGTTCATTCATCCTACTCCCCCTTTTTCCTTCCTTCTCTCCTTCTTTCCCTTTTTTCCTCTGCTCCTTTCCTCCACTTTTACGAGACTATTGGAACCCGAAAAGAGAGAGAGGCAACAGGTTTGGAATCCTTGTCCATAGATTTTAACTCTATTTCGCGTTCGGCTCGTGTATCTGTTTTGACAATGGACAGTTTATTTGGGATTTTTTTTTATTGTTTCGGGGTATTGTAACTCAATTATCTCTCTCTCTCTCTCTCTCTCTCTCTCTCTCTCTCTCTCTCTCTCTCTCTCTCTCTCTCTCTCTCTCTCTCTCTCTCTCTCTCTCTCTCTCTCTCTCTCTCTCTCTCTCTCTCTCTCTCTCTCTCTCTCTCTCTCTCTCTCTCTCTGTGTTACTTCTTTTCCGACAAACAATTTGGGAAACAACATTGACAGTAGTGAGGGAGGAATGGCTTTTTGAGGGAGAGTCACGAGGCACACACACCATGGTTAAGGCTGAGACTCATGAAGAGAATGATGATACTAACGAATTGGAAGACTGTACTGACGAACACTACGAAGAATGGAAGGCTTACCTCGAAAAGGTATTCTCCGTTGAGGACGAAGATGATATCGACGAACAGGAAGACAGCAACGAAGACAACTACAAAGAATGGGAGACTTATCTGGAAAAGGTTTTCTCCGTTGATGATCATGAGGATGCAGACGAGGTGACCTCCGAGTTGCGGGAAGCCTCGATGCAGGAAATGAAGGAGCAGACGAGGTGACCTCCGAGTTGCGGGAAGCCTCCGATGCTGGAAATGAAGGAGCAGACGAGGTGACCTCCGAATTGCGGGAAGCCTCCGATGCAGGAAAGGAAGGAGCAGACGAGGTGACCTCCGAGTTGCGGGAAGCCTCCGATGCAGGAAAGGAAGGAGCAGACGAGGTGACCTCCGAGTTGCGGGAAGCCTCCGATGCTGGAAATGAAGGAGCAGACGAGGTGACCTCCGAATTGCGGGAAGCCTCCGATGCAGGGAATGAAGCAGCAGACGAGGTGACCTCCGAATTGCGGGAAGCCTCCGATGCAGGAAAGGAAGGAGCAGACGAGGTGACCTCCGAGTTGCGGGAAGCCTCCGATGCAGGAAAGGAAGGAGCAGACGAGGTGACCTCCGAATTGCGGGAAGCCTCCGATGCAGGGAATGAAGCAGCACGCGAAGGGACGTCCGTAGACCAGGAAGTTCCCCATCAAGGCGAGTCCTCTGCACCAATGGCCGTCTCTGCCACCCCCGCCACTTCCTCTTACGCTTACCGCAGCCTGGCTGTGCCTCATAGATTCATCAGCCGCCTTGCAGGCCCCGAGGACCGCCACCTCGAGGATCTGCGGCGGAGCTATGGGGTACAAATCACGCGGATTAAGCGAACTCTTCATGTGAAGGGCCACAAAGACTCAGTTCTGCAGTGCTACAACTTCATTCGTGCCAAAATAGCTGCGTGGCGGAGGTGCGAGGCCGCTGAGGCTCACTAAGCGACCTACAGACACCTGGGACGGTCCGTTAACAATGCTTGTGAAGGAAAAGGTGCTGGAAACGAGGCGACCTCCGAGTTGCGGGAAGCCTCTGGTGTATATATCTTATCTTATTGTTTCGTATTATTTAGACGTTATGTAATTGTTGTACTTGTCATCAACTGCACTTCCGTTATTATTGTATCAGTAATGGTAATAATGATAACAAAATTACTACTATACTACTACTACTACGAGACTGATGACTTCGTATTTCATTTCAGTTGAAGCTCATACAGCCACTAAGGGTAAAGATGTGTGTGTGTGTGTGTGTGTGTGTGTGTGTGTGTGTGTGTGTGTGTGTGTGTGTGTGTGTGTGTGTGTGTGTGTGTATTTGTTTTTCTTCTGTCTGTCGTTCCTCTCCCTCTAGTAATCAATTCTTCTTCACCTCACCTGTCTCTCTCTCTCCTCTCCCTCAGGCGGTCTCTTCTTCGCGCGCAAGATGAGGGACGAGCGGTACGTAACGATGCTTGACCCGCTCCAGAACTGCTTCGGCCAGAGGTGGGGCGCTATGCTGTACCTCCCTGCCCTGGC
Organism: Eriocheir sinensis; assembly: GCF_024679095.1. NCBI lineage: Eukaryota > Metazoa > Arthropoda > Malacostraca > Decapoda > Varunidae > Eriocheir > Eriocheir sinensis. Next base: position 115,118 of record NW_026112235.1, read on the forward strand.
TGGAGAGACGCTGTGGTCCGCCTCCATCCTCTCCGCCCTGGGTGAGTGAGTGTATGTGTGTGTGGGAAGAGGTGTTGATGTGACTGGGTGGGTGTGGTTATATGGGTGTCTTATTACAGGAAAGGAAGCAGTTTAAGGTAAAATAAAAATAAGGAAACATATAAGCCCACTGCATGAAAATTAAAGAAAATTAAATAGATAAGAAAGAAGATAAATATTACTTAGAAAAACTAGCCCTCTAATGTTCTAATGCTAATGTTAATGTACTTGGAATTAGCCTTTTTCTTCTTCTTCTCCTCCCGGCTTTCTCTGTCTCATCTTTATTCTCTTCTTCTCTTCTACTTCCAGTTTTATTCCCTCTTCTACACCCTTCTCCCTATCTCTCACCGCTGTATTCATAAGCTCACAATTACCACGAAACCTCAACCTTCCTTTTCAACACTAATATACTAATGTTAATCCTACTCTACTTGGGATTAACTGCATCATGGCTCTCTTGCACGACCTCAATCCCTTCTCATGTGTCCCCAATCCTCGGTCGGTTCTCTGCGTCTCCCAATCGTAGAATAAATTCGAGTCTCAACATGCGAAATAAAAGAAGGAAAGTTGGGTAATATTTCCCTTGAACCCAACTTTTGCACGGACATGAATCGCGGCTGGACGGATGAGGGCAAGAAAGATGGAGAGAGAGAGAGAGAGAGAGAGAGAGAGAGAGAGAGAAGGGACGGATGGGGAAAAGAAAAGGAGAGAGAGAGAGAGAGAGGGAGGGAAGGAAGGGAGGAAGGAATGAAAGGAAGAGATTTAGAGAGAAATGGAGGAAGAGGATAAAGAGGAAAAGGAAGGAAAAGGAACGGATGGATGAGGGAAAGAAAAAGATTGAGACAGAGGAAGAGAGGAAGAGGAAAATGAGAGACAGGAAGGAAAGGGAGGAGCGAATAGGGGAAAGGTAAAGATTGAAAGAGAGGAAAAGGGAGAAATGAAGGAAAGGGAGGGATGGAGGAAAGGAAAAGATTGAGAGAGAGGAACGGGAGGAAAAAAATAGGAAAATGAAAGAATAATAAAAAAGAGAAGAAAGAAAGACAAAATATATTAAAACGAAAAATTAAAAACATGAAAAACGAAAAACAGAATAGAAAAAAAACGAAAAAAATGAAAAATATAAAAAGAAACAAAGAAAAAATAATTGAAAGAATAATAAACGAAGGAAATAGGAACGTATGAAAGAAAGAAGGAAAGTAAGGAAATATAACAGGATGAAAGAGAGAGAGAAAAAGAGAAAGAGAGAAAGAGAAACACAGAGACAGACAGACAAAGACAGTGACACAGATGAGAATGATGTAAGCTCTTTAGGCGTAACCTCGCTAATCTCACAAATTTAGTCAAGTAATTATAAGGCCTACCACACGAGGAGCAATTAGGGTCAAACTTGAGGTAGTTATGGTAGTTAAGTCGTTAAAGGCGAAGTACAGTAGAGACCAATTGGATCTTTGTTTGAATGGGATCTGGTTCTTTGCTCTCCTTCTATTGTGTTTTATTTTGTGTTTTTCTCTTTTTTTTATTCCTCTTCTTCCTCTCTCGTGTTCCTTACCCTTCATTCTATCCTGTGGTTTCTCTGTTTTCCTTTCTATCTTTTTTTTCTTTTTTTTTCCCTCTTTGCTTAACTTTTATTCCGCGGTGTTTTCATTCTTCTTTTCTTTCTCGTTTTTTTACTTTCTTTTCTTGTACTTTTTTTTCCCCTGTTATTTTGGCTTCTTTGTTTTCCTTTCTTTCTTTTATTCTTTTTTTATTTTCCTCTTCGTTCGTTCTTCTTTTCTTTCTCGTTTACTACTTTCTTTTTTTGTTCCTTTTTCTTACTTTCCTTCTCCTATGTTGCTTACCCTTCATTCTACGGCTGATTCTTGTCTATATTTCTTTCTTTTCCTATCTATTCTTCTTCCTTTTTATTTTTTCCTATAAGTGTGTTTCGTTTTCAACTCTCACTCGCTATCTTTTCCGTTTATTTTTTCTCTTTATCTCTCTTTTTTTCTGCGTATATATTTTTTACAGTTTCGTTTCCACTTCAATCCCCACCAAACTTTCTCCATTTTCCTCTTTCCCAGTCTGTATCACTTTCCCCTTCCCAGATATGGACGTATGGTCGCTCCCCTTAATTCTTCATCTAGTCCCTTGAGACACTATCCTCCCCATCCACCCCCTTTGTCCCACGCCTTCAATATTTCCTGGTTAAGCCTTGTCAACCCACCTCCTTATTCTCCCTCCCCCTTTATCTTCCCCTCAGTCTCCCCCTCCCCATTCTTAGGCCTTCCAGCATCCCCTCCCTCTCTCCCTATAGTGACATTTCTTTTCCTTCGTTTTCCTTCTCTTCCCTTTCTCATTTCCCTCTTCGCCTTTTGTCTCTCTCTATTTCTACCTCTTCTTCGTTTTCTTCCCTTTTCTTTCTCTCTTTCCTCTTCACCTTCTGTCTTTTTATCTCCTTCTCCCTAGACTTCCTTCCCTTCGCTTTTCTCTCTTCCCTCTTCGCCTTCTGTATCTCTCTCTCCCTCTTCTGTTTCGTTCCCTCCCCTTTCTCCTCTTTTCTTCTCTTCACCCTTTTTCTTTCTCTTTCTCCCTCTCCTTCGTTTTCCTTCCCTTCGCTTCCCTTTCTCTCCTTTTCCTTCTGTCTCTCCCATAGTTACCCCTCCATCTCCTCCACCCAGTCTCAAGACCCTCCAGCATCTCTCTCTCTCCCTCTACTCTCATCTCTCTTGTCATCTCCTCTTTTGATCTCCCCCAGCATCCATCTCCTTTAATTGACATCTATTACCTCCCTTCCCCGAGTAGCCAAACCCTTACCCAGTACCACATGTCCCCAGGTTCGATTCCCGCTCTCTCTCTTCCGCCAGGGTCCACGTTGGCTGTGATTCTCGACCTCAACAACACGGCCTCCATCCTCGTCTCAGCGGCTATTGCGGTTGTTTACACTCTCTTCGGCGGCCTGTACTCCGTTGCCTATACCGATGTTGTCCAGCTGTTCTGCATCTTCATCGGCCTGGTAAGTGAGGGCTGTGAGAGGGAGAGGAGGGAGGGAGTGTAAGGGAGAAAGGATGAATGTGAGGATTGAGAATGTGGAAGAAGGAAAGAAGGAAAGAAAAGTCCAACTGTTCCGCGTCTTCATCGGCCTGGTAAGTGAGGGCTGTGAGAGGGAGAGGAAGGAAGGGGTGTAAGGGAGAAAGGATGAATGTGAGGATTGTGAATGTGGAAGAAGCCCAAAATCAACCGAAAAGATATCTGGCTTAACCGAAAATCCACCAAAAAGATATCCGACTTAACCGAAAATCCACCAAAAAGATATCTGACTTAACCAGAAATCCACCAAAAAGATATCCGACTTAACCGAAAATCCACCAAAAAGATATCTGACTTAACCAGAAATCCACCAAAAAGATATCCGACATAACCGAAAATTCACCAAAAAGATATCTGACTTAACCGAAAATCCACCAAAAAGATATCCGACTTAACCGAAAATCCACCAAAAAGATATCTGACTTAACCGAAAATCCACCAAAAAGATATCCGACTTAACCGAAAATCCACCAAAAAGATATCTTACGTAACCTGAAATCAACCGAAAAGATATCTGAGGAGGGAAGGATGTGTGTGTGTGTGTGTGTGTGTGTGTGTGTGTGTGTGTGTGTGTGTGTGTGTGTGTGTGTGTGTGTGTGAGTCTGTAAAGAAAAGCAGACACGGAACGAGAGAAATAAAAAAGAAAGAAAAGAAGAAGAAAAAAACAAAAATTTAAAAAAACACAAAGAAAGCAACAGTTCAATTTCTCTTCTCGCTTTCACTAACAACACACTTCTTCCTCACTCTTCCTCATACTTCAACACTACACCCTTCTCTGTACTCTCTCGCTCGCTCTCTCTCTCTCTTTCTCTCTCACTCACCATCACCTTTCTACCTCTTGAGAGCCACCTAACCTCCTCTTCAGCGGCGGGACTCTGAGGACCCTCCAGATACCTTTTAATAGAACTTAACACCACTTAAAATCAATACGGGAACCCGGAACTAGATTTAATCCCTTTCCGTTGGCTTCTAATAAGTGACTGGGAATATAAATGGGATCTGAGCGCTTATAAAAAGGAGAAAGAGGATTAGGAGGAGAGAATAACGGTTTGAGTCCTCTATAGTAAGCTCTTTGGCCTGAAAACTGGATGAAAGAGGAAGAGGAGTGAAGAACGAGGAAGAGGAGGCAGAGGAGGAATATAAGTGGGATCTGAACGCTTATAGAGAGGAGGAAGAGGCTTAGGAGGAGAAAGTAGGGGTTTAAGTCCTCTATGGTAAGTTCCTTGGCCTGAAAACTGGATGAAAGAGGAAGAGGAGGAATATAAGTGGGATCTGAACGCTTATAAAGAGGAGGAAGAGGAAGAGGAGGAGAACGTAAGGGTTTGATTCCTTGACCAGAAAATTGTAAAGAAGGAGGAAGAGGAGGAATATAAGTGGAATCTGAAGGCTTGTAAAGAGGAGGAAGAGGAAGAGGAGATGAAAGTAAAAGTTTAAGTCCACTGTAGGAACTTCCTTGACCTGAAAACTGGACCAAAGAGGAAGAGGAAGAAAAGGAGAAAGAGGGAGAGGAAGAAGAGTTTTAGTCCTCTGTAGTAAGTTCCCTGACCCCGAAAGTGAACTACAGAGGAAGAGGAGTAAAGGAGGAAGAGGAAGAGGAAGAGGAAGTGGAAGTTCAAGGAGACAAATTCAGAAAAGAAAAGAAAACGAAATGAAAGAGGAAAGAGCAGCAAGCTAAATTAGGAGAGGTTGTTGACTCGAAAGGTGAACGCAATGAAAAAAATAAGATGAAGAGAAGGTGAGAGAGGAAAATGTGGACGACAGGGCAGGAAGTATGTTAAAGAAGGAAGGGAAGAAGGAAAGAAGAAGAAGGGAAGGGAAGGGATGGAAACCCGAAGGAGAGGGAGAGAGAAAAAAGACGAGGAGAAGGGAAGAAAGAAATGGAAGGAAAAAGGAGAGGGAGAGACAGAGAAACAGAAAACGAAGAGGAGAGAGAGAGAGAGAGAGAGAGAGAGAGAGAGAGAGAGAGAGAGAAGGAAATGAAGGAAGGTATTAAGAGAGAAGAGAAACTAACGAGGTAGGAGGAGGAGGAGGAGGAGGAGGAAGAAGAAGAAACGGATTTAGCGGAAGGGGAAGTACGAGAGAGGAAACCCTAAAAAAAAAAAAAAAAATAAAGAGATTAGTAAAGAATAAACAAAGAGAGATTAAGAAGAACAGAAGAAGAGAAGGAAGAAAATGAGAACTGGTAAAGGAGAGAAAGAGGAGGGGAAGAAAAGAAAGAAGAGGGAAAAAAATAAAGAAAATAAAGAATGAAGAAAAAATGTCACCTTAGCAGAGAGAGAGAGGCCTAATCGAGTTTCATTAACCTGTGTCTTGCGTCTCCTCTTGTTATTTTTAAGCCGTGTTTATCCCCTTCCTCTTCCTCTTCCTCTTTCTCTTTCTGTTCTTCCTCTTTTGTTTAATTACTCCCGGCATCGCTGACTCTGTATAAAGCTTTCGTTTGTTTGTTTGTTTGTTTGTTTGTTTGCGACGTGTTCTGTTGGGGAATGTTTTTAAGAATGGAGAAATATGTCAAAGAAGGAAGGGAAGAAGGAAGGAAGGAAGGAAGGAAGAGGGGAAGAAGATGAAGGGAAGGAAAGGAAAACGAAGTAGAGGGAGAGAGAAAAAAAACGAAGAGAAAGGAAGAAAGGAAAGGAATGAAAAAGGAGAGGGAGAGAGAGAGAAACAGAAGACGAAAAGGGGAAAAAGAGAAAAAAATAAGAGAGAGGAATGAGAGAGAAGGAGAGGGAGAGAGAGATAGAGACAAAAGGCGAAGAGGAAAGAAAGAAGAGAAAAAGAGAGAAAAGAGAGAGGAATAAGAGAGAGAAGGAGAAAACTTTGTTAGTGTGTAAGGCGTAAGGTGAGAGAAATGTAACTCTTCCTCCTCCTCCTCCTCCTCCTCCTCCTCCTCCTCCTCCTCCTAATCTTCCTCCTCGTTAATTAAGTATTTAGGGCGATTAGTGAAAGTAAATTGATCATCTGCATCGTGAGAGAGAAGGTGGAAAACTAGGATTCGTTTGTTGTCTTCCTCCTCCTCCTTCTCTTCTTCATTCTCCTCCTCCTCCTCCTCCTCCTCCTCCTCCTCCTCTTCTTCTTCCTGGTTCTTTTTCTTCCTTTTTTTCTTCACCCGTCTGCGCCTAATCCTCTTTGACTTTTCCTTCTCCTTGTTGAATATTGTGTTGACTGTCCTTCATAGTATTTTCTGGGATCGTGGAATAGAATTTCTGCATGTACGTCTGTCTGTCTGTCTATCTGTATGTATGTATGTATGTGTGTGTGTATGTATGTGTGTGTCTCCCCCTTTCCTACTCCTACCCCAACACACACACACACACACACACACACTACGGCTGGCTGTGTCTAACCTAACAACACAATACGACGGACAGACAACAAGGCAACGCAACACAAAAGAGAGATTGTTGCGTGTTGCGAGCCAGCTGGTCTGTGTTTAGCTTAGTCTTATAATTAAACAGTGACACAGGATTGGTACCAGGGGGGAGGAGGAGGGGTAAGGTCTGAGAGAGAGAGAGAGGGAAGGGAAAGAAAAAGAAGGAGGGAGGAAGAGAAAGAAAAAAAGAGAGAAGGAAGGAAGGTGAAGAGGGAAGAGAGAAGAACGGAAGGAAAACGAAGAAGAAGGGAGAGATAAAGAGAGAAATAAAGCGAAGAGGGAAGAAGAGAGAGAAAGGGAATGGAAGGAGAACAAAGGAGAGAGGGAGAAAGACAGAGACGGGAAGTGAAGGAGAAAGAGAAAGAGAGAAAGGGAAGGGAAGGAAAACGTTGGAGAGAGAAAAGAATCACAAAGTCTGGATTACAGCTGTGAATGAAGTCAGGAAAATACCGGGAAAGAAAGGGATATTGAAAAGGGAAAATCCGAGGAAGAGACGGGATTTGTAAAGGAGGAGGAGGAGGGAGAAGAGAGGAAAGTACGTGGATATTAATACATAGAAGAGTCACCTAAAATATTGCCCGAGAAAGTAAAACAGTCAAAGGTAAAACAAGAACCAATCGAGTTTAATTCCACAGGTGTCTCGTGATTCGCCATTCTTGGAAGCCTTAAATTCCTACGTACGGAGGAGAGAAAGAGAATCCAATCCCAAGAACAGTGTCGAAACCCACGTAAAAGAAATGCGACCCTTATTGAGACAGCATCCGAGCAGCTCCTGAGAGGATCCGACCCTCCTGTAGGCCTAAATCACTTCCCACTCTGTTCCTCTTGACACTTCGGGCTAATCTTCTTTCCTCGAGAGACTCACATCGGCTTTCCACGAGTTAAAGTTGAGAGAGTGACGTCCGGATGTGTGTATGTCTGTGTGTGTGTGTGTGTGTCAGGTGCAACTCCTCAAACATATATCGAGTCTTACACACACCCACATACCCACACACACACACACACACACTCAAGTTGGATAAGGCTTTGGAAGAGGCGGTTGTGTTGTGTTAGTGTTTCCATGGGTAGTGTTATGAGTTTAGGGTTAGTTTGACAAGGCTTTGGTAGAGGTTGTCGTGTGGGTGTTTCCTGCTCCGTATCCTCACACGTTTCTCGGGGCTTCCACACCCACACACCCAAGATGGATAAGACTTTCCGTAGAGGTTGTTTGTTGTGTGTGTTTCCGTGGGTAGTTCTATGAGTCTAGGAGAGGGAGAAAGAGAAAGACAGAAGGTGAAGAGGGAAAAGAGAGAGAGAGAGAGAGAAGGGTAACGTAGGAGAGGTGTACACAAGACGTAGAGGTAGAAAGGTTTGACAAGGCTTCTGTGGCATTCTTCTTGTATGGGGTTATTTCTTCTTATCTCCCAATCTCCATTTATCTTCCTTTGTTTTCTTATTTTCCTCCATTTTCTTCCATATCCTCTTCGTTATTGATTCTCGTCTCCTCTCTCTCTCTCTCTCTCTCTCTCTCTCTCTCTCTCTCTCTCTCTCTCTCTCTCTCTCTCTCTCTCTCTCTCTCTCTCTCTCTCTCTCTCTCTCTCTCTCTCTCTCTCTCTTTAATATTCTTTGTTTTCCTTTTAGTCTTTCAACCTGTGTTTCTTTTATATTATTCATTTCCTCTTCCTTCGTTTCCACTTTTCATTCACTATCTCCAAGTCTTCTTTATCAATCCCTTTCTTTCCTCTCTCTCTTCGTCATCCATTACTTCATACACACATTTCTTCTTCTTCTTTCAGCCTTTCAATCTGTGTTTCTTTTATTCTATCCATTTCCTCTTCCTTCGTTTATACATTTCATTCACTATCTCCAAGTCATCTTTATCAATCCCTTCCCTTCATCGCTCTCTTCGTCTCTCTCTCTCTCTCTTCTTCAAACACACATTTCTTCTTCTTCTTCTTTGTCATTGGTTTCCTTTCATCCTTCTCTTCGTTAGACAAACATTTTCAGTCATTTCTCTGACCGAATTTTCACATCTTTCATCTCTCTCTCTCTCATTCATTACCTTTCTCAGTCTCCCATTTCTCATTCCTTTCTTTTTCTCATCTCTCTCTCTCTCGCTTTCATTCTCTCTTTTCATTCATGCATTTACAAAATAATTAATTATCTACCTTTTTTCTTTTTTTTTCTCGCTCTCTTTGATATTCCTTCTTCTTCTTCCTCTTCGTCTTCTTCTTCGTCTCTTCCTCTTCCTTCTCATTTAATATTAGGATCAGTCTAATTACCTACTCTTTCTCCTTTTGTTTTCTCTGTCTTTGATCTTCCTTCCTCTTCCTCCTCTTCCTCTTCCTCTGTAAGTAAAAAATCAATACTAATTTGTGGACAGCTTCCCCGGTGCCTTGTGATAAAAGAGGAATGAGGCTCCTCTTCCTCTTCCTCTTTCTCTTCCTCCTCTTTAATATTGGTTCTTATTATTCTTCGTGATTACTTCCTCGCTTTCATCCTCTTTATAAGCTTGGTTTGTGTGTGTGTGTGTGTGTGTGTGTGTGTGTGTGTGTGTGTGTGTGTGTGTGTGTGTGTGTGTGTGTGTGTGTGTTCTCTTTTTCTGTTCTTTTGTCAAATTTCTTCTCTTGGTTTTGTCTCTTCTTTTTCCTCTTCCTTGTTTTGTTTTTCTTTTCTGGTCTTTGTTTACTTTTGTCTTTCTTCTTTCTTTAATCTTTTCTTAATCTTCTCTCCTTGTTCTTACTCCTCCTCTTTTCCTCCTTCTCTACTCCTTCTCCTCCTCTTTTGTATTTCTTTCCTAATCTTTGTCTACTTTCCTCCTCTTTCTTTCTTTACTCTTTCTTTATCTTCCTTTCTTCTTTGTTCCTTCTCTTTTCTCTGCTTGTCTTCTTCTCTTTCTTCAATTCCTCTTCACGTCATCCTTTACTTTCATCTTCTTCATTTTCTCTGCTCTTTCCTTCATCTTCTTCTCTTCTTTGTTCCTGCTCTTTCCTCTACTTTAAATCGTAGTTGTCTTTTTGCTCCTCCTCCTCCTCCTCCTCCTCTTCCTCCTCCTCCTCCTCCTCTTCCCCCTTCTCCTTCGTATCTCATCACCTCCTTCTTGTCTCACGCTCAAGTTTCTTCTCCTAAAACGTTTCCTCGCCCTTCAGTTCTCCCTCTAGTGCTTCATCTCCTGTTTCACTTAATTCACACGTTCGAGTTTCTCTTTTTCCTCTCTTTCACTTCCCCTCTCGCTTTCTTTTTCTTTCTCTCTGTTTTTCTTTCTTTCTCTCCCTTGCCCTCCGTTTTCTTTTTTGACATATACATCCCTTCTTTATCTCTTCATTTTTTCTTTCCTCCTCGCTTTCCTTCTTCCTTTTTCTCATTTGTATTTCTCTCTTTCTCTTTATTCTCTTTTTCAATCTTTCTCTTTCTCACCTCGTTTCCTTTATTACATTTAGCTAATCTTCTTTATCTATTTTTTTTCTACTTCACCTTCCTTTCTCACATTTATTTATCTCTATTTTTTTTCTTTCTCTTTCTCACCTTCCTTCCTTTCTTACATTCACTTACCTCTCCCGCTCTTTATTTTCTTTCTTTCTTCCTTCCTTTCTCCTTCCCTTTCCTGCTCCCACCTTCACCAGCTCTGTCTTATCCCTCTCTCTCTCTTTATCATTATTATCATTACTCCATTCTCTCGTATAACAACAATCTTGCAACAGAAAAATAAACACAAAACAAAAAAACAATTAAAACTTTGCACGCAGGGGGATTAAGGGGTAAGGGAGAGGAGAGAGGGTTGGAAACGTTAATTTTGGGAGATAAAGGTTAAAGGGTTCCGACTCCTTAGAAAGCCTTTGAAATGGGTCATCTCCGCCCGCCGCCGAGTGATCCCGAGCTCCGGAAAGTTTATAGTTTCGGGAGGACTTTTCTAGCGTAATCGAGACTCTCCTCTGTGTGTGTGTGTGTGTGTGTGGAGGGGGGGGGGGGAGGTTGTGTGTGTGTGTGTGTTTATATAGTTGCATCTACCTATAGTCTGTTCACGGAGCCTCTTCATCCGGCGCCTAGACAGCGTTTGTTACGGCTCCTGTGATTGGCTGCACCCCTCCCTCACTCACATGCCATTCTTGTCCGCCGTGACGCTACACAATTGTATTTTTTTTCGTCATAGCTCGTGTGTGTGTGTGTGTGTGTGTGTGTGTGTTTCGGGCACTCATCAGTAACTTTTCTTTATTGTAGTTGGGATAATGCATAAGGGTTTTCGTTTGTTGACGATGAATGCAGCGAAAGAAGTGCTTTTTTTATTCCAATTTACAACTAAGTTATCTATTCTTCGTTCCTTATATTTCCTAGTCATTTCTTTTTATTAACATCTATGCTCGTCTTTTTGGTGTTTTCTTATTGCAATCTATAACTAACTAATCTATTCTTCGTTCCTTATATTTTCCAGGTATTTCTTTTTATTAACTTGTATGCTTGTCTTTTTTGTGCTTTTCTTATTCCAATCTATAGCTAACTAATCTATTCTGCGTTCCTTATTTTTCTATTTACTTATTTTCATTAACTTCTATGCTTGTCTTTTTGGTGCTGTTCTTATTCCAATATATAGCTAACTAATTTTTTTTCCTTATATTTTCTAGTTATTTATTTTCATTAACTTTTTTTATTAACTTGTATGCTCGTCTTTTTGGTGCTTTTCTTATTGCAATCGATAACTAACTAATCTATTCTTCGTTCCTTATATTTTCCAGGTATTTCTTTTTATTAACTTGTATGCTTGTCTTTTTTTGTGCTTTTCTTAATGCAATCTATAACTAACTAATCTATTCTTCGTTCCTTATATTTTCCAATTATTTATTTTTATTAACTTGTATGCTTGTCTTTTTTGTGCTTTTCTTATTCCAATCTATTACTAACTAATCTATTCTGCGTTCCTTATTTTTTTATTTACTTCTTTTCATTAAATTCTATGCTTCTCTTTTTGGTGCTGTTCTTATTCCAATATATAACTTACTAATCTATTTTTCTTTCCTTATATTTTTTTCAGTTATTTCTTTTCATTAATTTGTATGCTTGTCTTTTTGGTACTTTTCTTATTCCAATCTATAACTAACTAATTTATTCTTCGTTCCATATTTTCGAGGTATTTCTTTTATTAACTTCTATGCTTGTCTTTTTTGGTTCTTTGCTTATTCCAGTCTATAAATAATTAATGCATTTTTTGCTCCTTGTTTTTTTCTAGTTACTTCTTTTTATTATTTTGTATGCTTGTCTTTTTTGGTGCTGTTCTTATTCCCATCTATAACTAACTAATCTATTTTTCTTTCCTTATTTTTCTAGTTATTTCTTTTATTAACCACTATGCTCGTCCTTTTCGTACTTTTCATATTCCAATTTATAACTAACTAATCTATTTTTCGTTCCTTATTTTTCTAGTTATTTCATTTCATTAACTTCTACGCTTGTCTTTTTGTGCTTTTCTTATTCCAATCTATAACTAACTTATCTATTCTGCGTTCCTTTTTTTTCTTATTATTTCTTTCCACTAACTTCTATCCCTGTCTTTTTTAGTGTTTTCCCATTCCAATTTGTAACTAACTAATCTATTCTTCATTCCTTAGATGTCCAGATATTTCTTTTTATTAACTTCTTTGCTCGTCTTTTTTGGTACTTTCCTTATTCCAATATATAAGTAGCTAATCTATTTTTCTTTCCTTATATTTTTCTAGTTATTTCTTTTTATTAACTTGTATGCTTGTCTTTTTTGGTTCTTTTCTTATTCCAATCTTTAAATAACTATTTTATCCTTCGTTCCTTATTTTTGTAGTTATTTTTTTTCATTAACTTGTATGCTTGTCTTTTTAGTGCTTTTTTATTCCAATATATAACTAACTAATCTATCCTTCGTTCCTTATTTTTCTAGTTATTTCTATTCATTAGCTTATATGCTTGTCTTTTTAGTGCTTTTATATTCCAATAAATAAGTAACTAATCTATTCTTCGTTCCTTATTTTCGAGGTATTTATTTCATTAACTTCTATGCTTGTCTTTTTTGGTTCTTTGCTTATTCCAATCTGTAAATATTTAATCTATATCCTGCTCCCTATTTTTATCTATTTACTTCTTTTTATTATTTTGTATGCTTGTCTTTTTTTGGTTCTTTTCTTATACCAATTGATAACTAACTGATCTATTCCTTCCATATTTTTCCAGGTATTTTTTTATTATATGTTATTTTTTTGTACTTTTCTTAATCCATTTATAATTAATCTATTCTTCCCTTATTTTACCAGGTATTTCTTTTCATTAACTTCTATGCTTGTCGTTTCGGTACTTTTCTTATTCCAATTTATAGTTAGCTAATCTATTCATCGTTCCTTATATTTTCTAGCCATCTCCTTTCTAATCTATTCTTTGCTTATTTTTTCTAGTTATTTCTTTTCATTACCTTCTATCCTCGTCTTTTTGGTGCTTTTCTTATTCCAGTCTAACCAACTAATCTACTCTTCGTCCCTTATTTTTCTTTTTATTTCTTTTTTTATTAACTTCTATGCTTGTCTTTTTGGTGCTGTTCTTATTCCAATCTATAATTAACTAAAATATTTTTTGCTCCTTATATTTCTATTTATTTATTTTTATTAACTTGTACGCCTGTCGTTTTTGCTTCTTTTCTTATTCAAATTTATAACTAAACAATCTATTCGTTCCTTATTTTACCAGGTATTTCATTTTATTATTTCTAAGCTAGTCTTTTTGCTGCATTTCTTATTCCAATTTACAACTAACTAATCTATTCTTCGTTCCTTATATTTCCTAGTCATTTCTTTTTATTAACATCTATGCTCGTCTTTTTGGTGTTTTCTAATTGCAATCTATAACTAACTAATCTATTCTTCGTTTCTTATATTTTCCAGGTATTTCTTTTTATTAACTTGTATGCTTGTCTTTTTTGTGCTTTTCTTATTCCAATCTATTACTAACTAATCTATTCTGCGTTCCATATTTTTCTATTTACTTCTTTTCATTAAATTCTATGCTTCTCTTTTTGGTGCTGTTCTTATTCCAATATATAACTTACTAATCTATTTTTCTTTCCTTATATTTTTTTCAGTTATTTCTTTTCATTAATTTGTATGCTTGCCTTTTTGGTACTTTTCTTATTCCAGTCTATAACTAACTAATTTATTCTTCGTTCCATATTTTCGAGGTATTTCTTTTATTAACTTCTATGCTTGTCTTTTTTGGTTCTTTGCTTATTCCAGTCTATAAATAATTAATGTATTTTTTAATCCTTATTTTTCTCTAGTTACTTCTTTTTATTATTTTGTATGCTTGTCTTTTTTGGTGCTGTTCTTATTCCCATCTATAACTAACTAATCTATTCTTCTTTCCTTATTTTTCTAGTTATTTCTTTTATTAACCACTATGCTCGTCCTTTCCGTACTTTTCATATTCCAATTTATAACTAACTAATCTATTTTTCGTTCCTCATTTTTCCAGTTATTTCGTTTCATTAACTTCTACACTTGTCTTTTTGTGCTTTTCTTATTCCGATCTGTAACTAACTTATCTATTCTGCGTTCCTTTTTTTTCTTCTTGTTTCTTTCCACTAACTTCTATCCCTGTCTTTTTTAGTGTTTTCCTATTCCAATTTGTAATTCACTAATCTATTCTCCATTCCTTAGATGTCCAGATATTTTTTTTATTAACTTCTTTGCTCGTATTTTTTGGTACTTTCTTTATTCCAATATATAAGTAGCTAATCTATTTTTCTTTCCTTTTATTTTTCTAGTTATTTCTTTTTATTAACTTGTATGCTTGTCTTTTTTGGTTCTTTACTTATTCCAATCTTTAAATAACTATTTTATCCTTCGTTCCTTATTTTTTATAGTTATTTCTTTTCATTAACTTGTATGCTTGTCTTTTTAGTGCTTTTTTATTCCAATTTATAACTAACTAATCTATCCTTCGTTCCTTATTTTTCTAGTTATTTCTATTCATTAGCTTATATGCTTGTCTTTATAGTGCTTTTTTATTCCAATTTATAACTAACTAATCTATCTTCGTTCCTTATTTTTCTAGTTATTTCTATTCATTAGCTTATATGCTTGTCTTTTTAGTGCTTTTATATTCCAATACATAAGTAACTAATCTATTCTTCGTTCCTTATTTTCGAGGTATTTATTTCATTAACTTCTATGTTTCTCTTTTTTGGTTCTTTGCTTATTCTAATCTATAAATAATTAATCTGTAGCTTGCTCCCTATTTTTATCTATTTACTTCTTTTTATTATTTTGTATGCTTGTCTTTTTTGGTTCTTTTCTTATATCAATTGATAACTAACTAATCTATTCCTTCCTTATTTTTCCAGGTATTTATTTATTATTTCTGTTGTTGTTTTTTTGTACTTTTCTAAGTCCATTTATAATTAATCGTTTATTCATCGTTCCTTATATTTTCTAGTCATCTCTTTTTATTAACTATTATGATTGTCATTTTGGTGCTGTTCTTATTGCAATCTATATTTAACTAATCTATTCTTCCCTTATTTTACCAGGTATTTCTTTTCATTAACTTTTATGCTTGTCGTTTTGGTACTTTTCTTATTCCAATTTATAGTTAGCTAATCTGTTCTTCGTTCCTTATATTTTCTAGTCATCTCCTTTCTAATCTATTCTTTCCTTATTTTTTCTAGTTATTTCTTTTCATTAACTTCTATCCTCGTCTTTTTGGTGCTTTTCTTATTCCAGTCTATAACTAAGTAATCTACTCTTCGTCCCTTATTTTTCTTTTTATTTCTTTTTATTAACTTCTATGCTTGTCTTTTTGGTGCTGTTCTTATTCCGATCTATAATTAACTAATATATTTTTTGCTCCTTATATTTCTATTTATTTATTTTTATTAACTTGTACGCCTGTCGTTTTTGCTTCTTTTCTTATTCAAATTTATAACTAAACAATCTATTCGTTCCTTATTTCACCAGGTATTTCATTTTATTATTTCTAAGCTAGTCTTTTTGCTGCTTTTCTTATTCCAATTTATAACTAACTAATCTATTCTTCCCTTATTTTTCTAGATATTTCTTTTCATTAACTTCTATGCCTGTCTTTTTGGTGCTGTTCTTATTCAAATCTGAAGTGGAATAAGAAAAGCACTAAAAAAGACATGCATACAAGTTAATAAAAATAACTGCCAGTCTTTTTGGTACGTTTCTTATTCCAATCTATAACTAACTAATCTATTTTTCTTTCCTCATATTTTCTAGTTATTTCTTTTCATTAACTTCTATGCCTGTCTTTTTATTACTTTTCTTATTCCAGTTTATAACTAACTAATCTATTCCTCGTTCCTTATATTTTCTAGCTATTTCTTTTTATTAACTTGAATGCTTGTCTTTTTTCGTGCTTTTATCATTCCAATTTATAACTAACTAATATATTATTCTTTTCCTATTACTAACTAATCTATTCTGCGTTCCTTATTTTTCTATTTACTTCTTTTCATTAAATTCTATGCTTCTCTTTTTGGTGCTGTTCTTATTCCAATATATAACTTACTAATCTATTTTTCTTTCCTTATATTTTTTTTCAGTTATTTCTTTTCATTAATTTGTATGCTTGTCTTTTTGGTACTTTTCTTATTCCAATCTATAACTAATTTATTCTTCGTTCCATATTTTCGAGGTATTTCTTTTATTAACTTCTATGCTTGTCTTTTTTGGTTCTTTGCTTATTCCAGTCTATAAATAATTAATGTATTTTTTGCTCCCTATTTTTTTCTAGTTACTTCTTTTTATTATTTTGTATGCTAGAAAAATATAAGGAAAGAAAAATAGATTAGTTACTTATATATTGGAATAAGGAAAGTACCAAAAAAGAAAAGCAAAGAAGTTAATAAAAAGAAATACCTGGACATCTAAGGAATGAAGAATAGATTAGTTAATTACAAATTGGAATAGGAAAACACTAAAAAAGACAGGGATAGAAGTTAGTGGAAAGAAATAATAAGAAAAGAAAAAGGAACGGAGAATAGATAAGTTAGTTATAGATTGGAATAAGAAAAGCACAAAAAGACAAGCGTAGAAGTTAATGAAATGAAATAACTAGAAAAATAAGGAACGAAAAATAGATTAGTTATAAATTGAATATGAAAGTACTAAAGGAGCATAGTGGTTAATAAAAGAAATAACTAAAATAAGGAAAGAAGAATTAGTTAGTTATAGATGGAATAAGAACTGCACCAAAAAGACAAGCATACAAAATAATAAAAGAAGTAACTAGAAAAATAAGGCAAAAAATACATTAATTATTTATAGACTGGAATAAGAAGAACCAAAAAGACAAGCATAGAAGTTAATAAAAGAAATACCTCGAAAATATGGAACGAAGAATAAATTAGTTAGAGATTGGAATAAGAAAAGTACCAAAAAGACAAGCATACAAATTAATGAAAAGAAATAACTGAAAAAAATATAAGGAAAGAAAAATAGATTAGTAAGTTATAAATTGGAATAAGAACAGCACCAAAAAGAGAAGCATAGAATTTAATGAAAAGAAGTAAATAGAAAAATAAGGAACGCAGAATAGATTAGTTAGTAATAGGAAAAGAAGAATATATTAGTTAGTTTTAAATTGGAATAATAAAAGCACCAAAAAAGACAACCATACAAGTTAATAAAAAGAAATAGCTAGAAAATATAAGGAACGAGGAATAGATTAGTTAGTTATAAAATGGAATAAGAAAAGTACTAAAAAGACAGCCATAGAAGTTAATGAAAAGAAATAACTAGAAAATATAAAGAAAGAAAAATAGATTAGTTAGTTATAGATTGGAATAAGAAACATAAAAGACTAACAGTTATTTTATTAACTTGTATGCATGTCTTTTTTAGTGCTTTTCTTATTCCACTTCAGATTTGAATAAGAACAGCTCCAAAAAGACAGGCATAGAAGTTAATGAAAAGAAATATCTAGAAAAATAAGGGAAGAATAGATTAGTTAGTTATAAATTGGAATAAGAAAAGCAGCAAAAAGACTAGCTTAGAAATAGTAAAATGAAATACCTGGTGAAATAAGGAACGAATAGATTGTTTAGTTATAAATTTGAATAAGAAAAGAAGCAAAAACGACAGGCGTACAAGTTAATAAAAATAAATAAATAGAAATATAAGGAGCAAGAAATATATTAGTTAATTATAGATTGGAATAAGAACAGCACCAAAAAGACAAGCATAGAAGTTAATAAAAAGAAATAAAAAGAAAAGTAAGGGACGAAGAGTAGATTAGTTAGTTATAGACTGGAATAAGAAAAGCACCAAAAAGACGAGGATAGAAGTTAATGAAAAGAAATAACTAGAAAAAATAAGGAAAGAATAGATTAGTTACTTATTGATTGTAGTAAGAAAAAACAAACAAAAGACGAGCATACGAATTAATAAAAAACAATCTGGAAAAATAAGGAAAGAGTGGACTAGTTAGTTATAGATTGGAATAAGAACAGCACAAAAAAGACAAGCATAGAAGTTAATAAAAAGAAATAAAAAGAAAAATAAGGAACGAAGAATAGATTAGTTAGTTATAAATTGGAATAAGAAAAGTACCAAAAAGACAGGCATAGAAGTAAATGAAAAGAAATAACCTGGAAAAATAAGTGAAGACTAGATTAGTTAGTTATAAATTGGAAAAAGAATAGCACCAAAAAAAACGAGCATAGAAATAATAAAAAGAAATACCTGGAAAAATAAAGAAGGAATTGATTAGTTAGTTATAAATTGGAATAAAAAAAAGCACTAAAAAAGAAAGGTTAATGAAAATAAATAACTAGAATATATTAGGAAAGAAAAATAGATTAGTTAGTTATAAATTGGAATAAGAAAAGTACCAAAAAGACAGGCATAGGTGTTAATGAAAAGAAATAACCTGGAAAAATAAGGGAAGAATAGATTAGTTAGTTATAAATTGGAATAAGAACAGCACCAAAAAAAACGAGCATAGACATAATAAAAAGAAATACCTGGAAAAATAAAGAAGGAATTGATTAGTTAGTTATAAATTGGAATAAAAAAAAAACACTAAAAAAGAAAGGTTAATGAAAAGAAATAACAGAATATATATGGAAAGAAAAATAGATTAGTTAATTATAGATTGGAATAAGAAAAGCACCAAAAATGACAAGAATTCAAGTTAATAAAAATAAATAGCTAGAAAATATAGGGAACGAAGAATAGATTAGTTAATTATAAATTGGAATAAGAAAAGAACCCCAAAAAGACGAGCATAGAAGTCAATAAAAAGAAATAACTAGAAAATATAACAAAAGAATAGATTAGTTAGTTATTGATTGGAATAAGAAAAGTACCCAAAAGACGAGCATACGAATCAATAAAAAGAAATATCTGTTAAAATAAGGAAATAATAGATTAGTTAGTTATAGATTGGAATAAGAGAAGCATCAAAAAGACAAGCATAGAAGTTAATAAAAAGAAATAACTAGAAAAATATAAGCAAAGAAAAATTGATTAGTTAGTTATAGATTGGAATAAGAAATGTACCAAAAAAAAGATTAGTATAGAAGTTAATAAAAAGAAATAACTAGAAAAATAAGGAAAGAAGAATAGATTTGTTAGTTATAAATTGGAATAAGAACAAGCACTAAAAAAGAGAGGCATAGAATTTAATAAAAGAAATACCTCGAAAATGAGGAACAAAAAATAGATTAGTTACTTATATATTGAAATAAGAAAAGCACTAAAAAAGACAAGCAACAAGTTAATGAAAAAAAATAACCAGACAAATAAGGAACGAAGGATACATTAGTTAGTTATTGATTGGAATAAGAAAAGAACCAAAAAAGACAAGCATAGAAGTTAATGAAAAGAAATAACTAGAAAATATAAAGAAAGAAAAATAGTTTAGTTAGTTAAAAATTGGAATAAGAAAAGAACCAAAAAAGACAAGCATAAAAGTCAATGAAAAGAAATACCTGGGAAAATAGGGAAAGAATAGAATAGTTAGTTATAGATTGGAATAAGAAAAGAACCAAAAAAGACAAGCATACAAGTTAATAAAAAGAAATAACTAGAAAAATATAAGGAAAGAAAAATAGATTAGTTACTTATTGATTGGAATAAGAAAAGTACCAAAAAAGACGAGCATAGAAGTTAATAAAAAGAAATAACTGGAAAAATAAGGAAAGAAGAATAGATTAGTTATTTGTAAATTGGAATAAGAAAAGAACTAAAAAAGACAGGCATAAAAGTTAATAAAAAGAAATAAGAAGAAAAATAAGGAACGCAGAATAGATTAGTTAGATATAGATTGGAATAAGAAATGCACAAAAAAGACAAGCATACAAGTTAATGAAAAGAAATACCTGGAAAAATAAGGAATGAAGAATACATTTGTTAGTTATAAATTGGAATAAGAAAAGTACCAAAAAGACAAGCATACAAGT
>NW_026112235.1:145000-150000 GCF_024679095.1 Eriocheir sinensis
CGACCCTTTCTCCGACCCCGCTAACCCCCAGGGAGAGCATCTGACTTCTACGCTACGCAGAACTCCATCCTCTTTGTGATATTGAGTAACCAGGAAAAAGGAATGGAATATCTTGCCCTTATTTTTTTACATTCACGAGAAAGACAAAACACGGTGGATTTAATATCAGTTTTTGTTTTGTTTTGATTTGATTTGCGTCTTTACACCCGACAGGAAAGGGAAGATCAAGAGAGCAAAGTGGAAAAAAGGGGAATATCTTGACCTTTTTCTTTTATTTTTCTGTTGATGGAAGTAGAGAAACAGAGGGAGAGAAAAGGATGAGGGAGGAAAAGGGGGAGAGAGAGGAAGAGCAAGAAGGGGATAGAGTTAAAGAGAGGAAGACAGGGAGAAAGAGAGGGAGTGGGAGAGAAGAAAGAGAGGGAAGTAGGTAGAGAGGGCAGGCGGGAAGGAGCGGGAGGGGGATAGAGGTAAGGAGAGGATGACAGGGAGACAGAGAGGGAGTGGTAGAGAGAGGAGAGAGGGAAGGAGGTAGAGAGGGCAGGTGAGAAGAGGGAGAAGAGGAAATGAACGGGAAAGGAGGTTAAAAAAGGGAGAGAAAAGGAAGAGGGAGGAAAAGGGGAAGTAGGGGGAAATAAGGAGGGAATGACAGAGAGGGAGTGGGAGAGAGAACAGAGAGGGAAGGAGGTAGACAAGACAGGTGAGAAGGGGGAGAAGAGGAAATAAAGGGGAAAGGAGGTTAAAAGAGGGAGATAAAAGAAAGAGGGGAAAGAGGGAGTGGGAGAAAAAAGAGAGAGGGAAGGAGGTAGAAAGGGCAGCTGAGAAGAGGGAGAAGAGGGAGTGAAAGGGAATGAAGGTGAAAAGAGGGAGAGAAAAGGAAGAGGAGAAAGAGGAGGAGAGAGGGGAGGCATTTTCTCCTCTTCTTCGTTATCCTCGTATTTTTTTTTCGTCCGCTTCTCTTCTTCACACCTTTCCCCTCTTTTACTACGATGGTGTAATTCAATCCTCTTTCTGCATTTTCTATTATTTGCATTTATTTATTTTCTTCCTTCTCTATAAAACAGTTAAACAAAGAAATAAAGAAAAAACAAACAGCAAGGGAACTAGCTATTATTTTCCCTCGTTATATCAATTTTTCCTACGATTTTGTAATTTAATCCTATTTCTGCATTTTCTATTATTCATATTTATTCATTTTCTTCCTTCCGTAAAAAACTGTAAAAAAAAAAAAAAAACGCGAGCGAACTTGTTATTATTTTTCCCCGTTATATAATTTTTTTTTTCCTACGATATTGTAATTTAATCCTATTTCTGCATTTTCTATTATTCATATTTATTCATTTTCTTCCTTCCCTAAAAAACTGTAAAAAAAAAAAAAAACGCGAACGAACTTGTTATTATTTTTCCCCGTTATATAATTTTTTTTCCTACGATATTGTAATTTAATCCTATTTCTGCATTTTCTATTATTCATATTTATTCATTTTCACACTTCTCTAAAAAAACGCTTGAACAAAAAACTCCGCGAGGGAACTGGTTATTTTTTCCCCCATTATATCCATTTTTATTACGATGGTGTAATTTGATCCTATTTCTGGATTTTCTGTTATTTATGTTTATTTGTTCTTCTTTCTTCACTAAAAGCATATTAAAAAAAAATTCGGTACACGCGAGGGAACAGATTATTTTTTCCCATTATCATTTTTCCTACGATGGTGTAATTCGATTCTATTTCTGCATTTTCTATTATTTATTTTTCCTCCTTCACTAAAAGCATATTAAAAAAAACTTCGGTACACACGAGGGAACAGGTTATTTTTTTCCCATTATATCCCTTTTTCCTGCGTTGGTGTCATTTAATCCAATTTCTGCATTTTCTGTTATTTATGTTATTTGTTTTTCTTCCTTCACTAAAAGCATATTAAAAAAAAAAAGGTACTACACGCGAGGGAACAGGTTATTTTTTCCCATTAAATAAATCTGTGTACGATGGTGTCATTTGATTTTACTTCTTCATTTTCTATAATTTCCCCTTTTTCTCCGTTTACTAAAATCACACAAATAAATCTATACGCAAGGGAACACGCTAATATTTCTCCACATAATAAATACTTTAGTACAACATTAAAAAAAGGAAAACGTTAAGCCCTGTCCTATACTATTCTCCATAATCCTCAATGTAATACAAACACCGATTTTAAAAGGCTAAATTATTACCATTAATGTACTATGTCACTCCAAAATGTGCTAGTAATGGCCTTTTAATAGCAGATAAGAGTGAGCTTCCATAACTCTCTATTAACTGTATGTTGGGGATCACAAAGATTAGGGTAGTAGATTATAGTGAAAGGGTGATAATTGTTTTTTTTCGTACGTGAATTCGATGATAATTTACTGTTTATTTGGTGCTAATGAGAAGGAGGAGGAGGAGGAGGAGGAGGAGGAGGAGGAGGAGGAGGAAGAGGAGGAGGAGAAGGGGAAGCAAATATTGAGCAGGAAGAAAAAGAGAAGAAAAGAGGAGTTATTTTTTTTTTAGAACTTGAACTTGATGACAATTGAGTAGTTCCATATAGCTAATGAGTTTTTTTCTTTTTTGCCTTTTTTTCGAACAGATTAGGGAGGAGCAAGAGGAAGAGGAGGAGAAGGAAGAAGAAAAGAAAATTAGAGAAGGAAGAAAAGGGAATGAAACGGAAGATGAAAAATATGATACAATTTTTTTAGTACATGAACTCGATAATGATTTAGTGTTTATTTAGAGTTAATGATCCTATTTTTTTTTCGAACAGACCACGGAGAACAAAGAAGAGGAAAAGAGGAGTAGGAGTAGGAGGAGGAGGAGGAGGAGGAGGAGGAGGAGGAGGAGGGGAAGATAAAACAGTGTAGAAGATGGGACGAAATGAGAAGAGAAAATATAAGAGAAAAAAATGAGAGAAAAAAAGAGAAGAGAATCGAAGAGAAGAGAAAAGAAGAATAGAGAAGAGGATGAAGAAAAGGTGTGAAAAAGAGGAAATGATAAAGGAAAAACAGGAATAATGCAATACTCTCTCTCTCTCTCTCTCTCTCTCTCTCTCTCTCTCTCTCTCTCTCTCTCTCTCTCTCTCTCTCTCTCTCTCTCTCTCTCTCTCTCTCTTTCTCCTACAGGATGACAAATGTGGTCTGACAGACGGTCCGTTGTAGTTTCTCTCTCTCTCTCTCTCTCTCTCTCTCTCTCTCTCTCTCTCTCTCTCTCTCTCTCTCTCTCTCTCTCTCTCTCTCTCTCTCTCTCTCTCTCTCTCTCTCTCTCTCTACTTCCTCCTGAGCTTTTTTAGGGTATTTTTCGGTTAAAGGACATATGCTGAGTATATTTCCTATCTAAAAACCGACCCTTCGCTCACTACCCTACTACGTATAAAATATAATATAAAATACAATATACATAGAGAATACTTAATCCTACTGTACATATACATCTCTCTCTCTCTCTCTCTCTCTCTCTCTCTTCGCTAGTGAACGTGTATAGTACGGGTATGGTCGGCATTTCTCTTGCTTCACATCTTGGCTTCGAACACCAAGGTGACGAAATTGAATCACTGAAGCCCAGCAAATGTTGATTCAATTCGCTGGTTACTTCCCCTTACTTTCCCCCTTTTCCCTACTCCTTTTTTTAACGCATTTTCCTTTTCCCCTTTTCTTTTCTTTTTAGGTACGTTTTCGTCTCCTACCATTTTTTTTTGGCATTTTTGTCGGTCTTTTTTCCTCTTCTACTATTTCATCTTTTTCCTCCTTTTTCTACTTCCGCGTCTCTTTTTTCACATCTTTCCTTTCTTTTCCTTTTTTCTTACGCTTTTAATGCATTTTTTTGTAGAGGCCTTCACTTTTAATACCAGTCTGTCTATCTATCTATTTATCTATCTATCTATTGTTCTTCTTCTATGATTCTATTCGCTTTACTTTTTATCATCTTTTTATCTAGTACTCTCATTTTTCTTGCATTTCTGAGCTTTTTTTGTAGAGGCCTTCACTTTTAATACCAGTCCGTCTATCTATCTATTTATCTATCTATCTATTGTTCTTCTTCTTTGATTCTATTCGCTTTACTTTTTATCATCTTTTTATCTAGTACTCTCATTTTTCTTGCATTTCTGAGCTTTATTTTTGTAGAGGCCTTCACTTTTAATACCAGTCTGCCTATATATCTATTTATCTATCTATCTATTGTTCTTCTTCTATGATTCTTTTCGCTTTATATTCCCGCATTTTTTTTCATCTAATGCTCTTTCATTTTCTTGCATTTCTCAGCTCTTCATTTTTTTATACCATTCTCGTATTTCAATTTTCCCTCTTCTTTGTCCGTCTCTCTCTCTCTTTCCTCTTCTTTTTACATTTTTTTTTCATCTCATCCTTGAACAGTTTTGAGATGTTGCCTTGTTTCTCTTCTCACGCAGTCTTCGTTCCTAAATTCCTCCTCCTCCTCCTCCTCCCTCTCTCACTGTTTTACTCTGCCTCTTTCTCTCCACAATTTCCTGCCTCTACTCAACTTTCACTTCGTTGATTTTACGCACTTTTCTTCCCCATCTATTTATCTTTTTTTTCCTTTTCTTCCTCTTCCAACTTTTTCTCCGCTATATTCTTCTTCTTCCTCTTCCTCCTCTTCCATCTATCTCTCCGTCTCTCCTTCTTCCTGTTCCTCCTCTTACATTTGTTTATTCCCCACTACGTTCTACTTTCTTCCCCTTCCTCCTTTTCATCTGCTCTTTTCATCCTCCTCCTCTTTTTCTTCCTCCTCCTCCAATATCCATCTATTTTTTTTTTTAAACTCTCTTCTCTTTCTCCCTCTTCTTCCATTTGTTTCTCAACTATACTGTTCCTCCTCCTCCTCCTCCTCCTCCTCCTCCTCCTCCTCCTCCTCCTGCTCCTCCTCCTCCATCGATGTTTACAGCCTCGCGTTCTCCTCCCCAGGGACTTCAGGTGTTGGCAGGTAAGGTAAAAACTAATAACGCCGTACAGGGTCTCTCTCTCTCTCT
>NW_026112235.1:155000-184420 GCF_024679095.1 Eriocheir sinensis
CGGTGTCACGTTAGCCTTTTTCCAATCTGAAGGGACAATGCCTTGTCGCAAGGACATATTGAATACGGTTGTGAGGGAGGAGAGTATTTCGCTCTTTGTTTCTTTCAGCAGAGTTGGATATACTTTATCAGGTCCAGGACTTTTATTTGTTTTAAGTGATTTGAGGGCTTTAAGGACTTCATCGGGTTTTATTTCAAAGTTAGACAATGCATGCTCGGGATTTACATTAGTACTGGTGTTGGTGGTGGTGGTGGGAGGACTGTTATTATTAAACACCGAGGAAAAGTAATTATTTAATAGGTTTGCAACGTGTTGGCTGTCAGTCACTAGTGCACCGTCGCTGTTTGTTAAAGGTCCAATTCCACTTCTGATCGCCTTTCTGTTGTTTATGTAACTGAAGAAGGATTTCGGATTATTTTTACAGTTGGCTGCAATATTTTCTTCATATCTACGCTTTGCCTGATGCACTAATCTTTTTACTCGTCGCCTTGCATCATTGTAAAGTCTAATGTTTTCGGGCGTGCTTTGGTCTTTCTTTAACCTGTAAGACAATTTTCTCTCCTTGACTGAGTGTTTAATTTCGCTATTAAACCACGGTGGACTTTTATTAGTGTTAATTCGGGGGAGGGAGGGACGGACGAGGAGAGGGAGGAGGAAGAGGGGGAAGGGGAAGGTGAAGGACAGGTGTGGGAGGGAGGGACGAGCGAAGAGGCGGAGGACAAGGAGGAGGAAGAGGGAGAGGAGGAGGAGGAGGAGGGTGGGCGGGGAGAGGGGAGAGGGGGGACGGAGGAGGAAGGCGAGGAGGAGGAGGAGGAGGAGGAGGAAGAGGAGGAAGAAGAGGAGAAGGAGGGGTGGGAAGCAGGAGATCGGAGATGGTCGAGGAGGAGGAGGAGGAGGATGGGAGGGGCTGCTGTGTGGTTGAAGACAATACTAGAGGGGAGGAGGACGAGGAAGAAGAGGAAGAGGAGGGGGAGGAGGACGAGGAAGAAGAGGAAGAGGAAGGGGAGGAGGAGGAGGCGGGGCTTGTTGCTGCTGCACTAACCAGTAAGTGTACCTGAGCGGCGAGAGTCGTAACCCTATTCTCTAACTCTATGATCCTCTGATCATCCTTCTGAGTCTTAACGCAGAACCTACAAACGTCCTTGGAAAGAAAGTACTGCTTGGCCATGCGAAGGCCACACCCAGAACAACGCTTGAGGGACGTCATGGTGAAGATATGGGCGAGGCAAGACGGAAACAATTAGGCGCGTTAAGACGATAACAAAGTACGCAGCTGCGGTGAGGTCGTCAGGTCAAAAATGTGTATCTAGGAAAACAAACCAACAGCTGCGAGTAGCGGGCTTTTTTTTTTTATATATTATTGTTTCCTTATTTTTTGTGCCCTTGAGCTGTCTCCTTTGTTGTAAAAAAAAGAGAAAATTCGAAAAAAGTTTGTCAGCCGAGGCGGAATGGGAAAAAACAGAATACGGTAGTGGCGCTCAAATGAATGGAGATGCCACCCGACCCTCACATCGCCGCGAAATGTCAGCAAATCAACGCGAACACAAAACACAAAGGAATCTGATTATAAAATGTGTCTGTGCGGCGCCGTGTGCTGTGTTGGGCGGACGAGTAAGCAGCGTGTGATTCGTCAAAGGCCTGGGGTCACGGCAGCGCTAAATCCCATCGCTTTATACAATTCAAGGCCACCGGGAGAAACAAATCATGTCAGGAGATTGTAGGAGCTGGAGAGCAAATGTCGGCGCCTATGAAAAATGTTATAGCGTTAAACAATACAAGGCCAGAGCGACAAACGAGTCATGTGTTACGATATTGTAGGAACGAATCTTATATTATACTAAAATGAATTTGTTGGAACTGGATGATAACGTCAGACCGTATTAGATTGTAGGAGCTGGAGAACAAATGTCGGCGCCTATGAAAAATGTTGTCCCGTTAAACAATACAAGGATGGAGCGACAAACGATTCATGTGTTACGATATTATACGAACGAATCTTATGTTCTACTAAAATGAATTTGTAGGAACTCGATGATAACGTCAGACCGTATTAGATTGTAGGAGCTGGAGGATAAGTATCGGCGCTTATGAAAAATGTTATCCCGTTAAACAATAGAAGGACGGAGAGACACATGAATTATAATGAGTTACGAGATTATAGGAAATGAGGAAAAATACTATATCTTTAAACAGTACAAGACCAAAGAGAAAAAAAAAGAGCAACGAATCATGTGTTATTCGAAAAGGAGTTTATGGGAACCGAACAACAATATCAGACCCTATAACACTGAAGGAACTGATGAATAAAAATCGAATCCTATGAAAAGTTTTATATCTTTAAACAACGGTAGGCCAGATAGAGAAAGAAAGCAACGAATCCTGTCTTATAACGAAATGAGCTTATGGGAACTGAACTATACTATCAGACCATATGAGGATGTAGAAACTGAAGAATAATAGCTGGTCCTATGGAAAGTCTTCTCTATAAACAATACAAAGACAGGGATAAAGAAATCTTGTTATACTGAAAGATGTACGTATATAAAAAAAACAAAAAAACTGAAGCATAGTATTTGCCCAAAGGAAAAAAAAAACACTTACAGGGACTAAAGACTGACCCAAATAACAGTGAAGAGTTGTTCTAAGTAGATATATAGACAAAAAATTTAAAACATGTTATACTGAAAGATGTATGAAAAAACTGAAGCATAGTATTTGCCCAAAGGAAAAAAATACTTACAGGGACTAAAGACTAACCCAAATAATAGTGAAGAGTCGTTCTAAGTAGATATATAGACAAATAATCAAGGATCAGTACCAACCACTATAAGACTTCATCTGTATTTCCTCCTGCCTACGACTTGAACTCTTTCTCCTCCCGAAATTGACCTATCTTTCGGCCACTCCTCTAACTCTTTTTAGGAGCAGTGAGTAGCGGGCTTTTTTTCACATTTGTTTCCTTTTTTATGCCCTTGAACTGACTCCTCAGCTGTAAAAAAGAAAAAAAAAAAAGAAATCTATGTATAAGAGTTGAAGACAAGATGTAATTGCAAAAAAAAAAACACAAAACAAAACAAAAACAAAAATAGAATTGGTTATAAAGACAAACTCTGCGTAATACATTCTTCAAAGAGATAGGCCGGCAAGACTAATCCTATTTACTGAAACAAAACAAACAAACTCACCGAGGGAATCAAACACACAGACTGATCAAACAAAACAAATAACTTAGGAATATTGGACTCGGTAAACTGTTTCTTCATGACTAACAATTCCCAGGACGGCGAACAACGACGCGTAAGTGCATTAGAGCATTTTCCATCCGCTACTGAGGTCCTTCGAGGCGAGTGTAAGCTGCAACGCCTTCGTCAGTGCCAGGCAGCGAGATATTAAACAGTATAAGAACAACACCCTCCCTTTATTTTGCCTTCTCTTATTCCTCCTTTTCGTCCCTATTACCCTATTTCATCCTTCCCTCTTTTTCATCTCCCTTTATTTTGCTTTCTCTTATTCCTCCCTTTCTTCCCTATTACCCTATTTTATCCTTCCCTCTTTTTCATCTCCTTTTATTTTACTTTCTCTCATTTTTTCCTTTTTTCCATATTCCTTCATTTTATTCTTCCCTTTATTTTGCCTTCTCTTATTCCTCCCTTTCGTCCCTATTACCCTATTTTATCCTTCCCCCTTTTTCATCTCCCTTTATTTTACTTTCTCTTATTTCTCCCTTCCTTCCATTTTCCTTCATTTTATTCTTCCCTTTATTTTGCCTTCTCTTATTCCTCCCTTTCTTCCCTATTACCCTATTTTATCCATCCCTCTTTTTCATCTCCTTTTATTTTACTTTCTCTCATTTCTTCCTTTCTTCCATATTCCTTCATTTTATTCTTCCCTTTATTTTGCCTTCTCTTATTCCTCCCTTTCTTCCCTATTACCCTATTTTATCCTTCCCTCTTTTTCATCTCCCTCTATTTTACTTTCTCTCATTTCTCCCTTCCTTCCATTTTCCTTCATTTTATTCTTCCCCTTATTTTGCCTTCTCTTATTCCTCCCTTTCGTCCCTATTACCCTATTTTATCCTTCCCCCTTTTTCATCTCCCTTTATTTTACTTTCTCTTATTTCTCCCTTCCTTCCATTTTCCTTCATTTTATTCTTCCCTTTATTTTGCCTTCTCTTATTCCTCCCTTTCGTCCCTATTACCCTATTTTATCCTTCCCTCTTTTTCATCTCCTTTTATTTTACTTTCTCTCATTTCTTCCTTTCTTCCATATTCCTTCATTTTATTCTTCCCTTTATTTTGCCTTCTCTTATTCCTCCCTTTCGTCTCTATTACCCTATTTTATCCTTCCCTCTTTTTCATCTCCCTTTATTTTACTTTCTCTCATCTCTCCCTTCCTTCCATATTCCTTCATTTTATTCCTCCCTTTATTTTGCCTTCTCTTATTCCTCCCTTTCGTCCCCATTCCTCCATTTTATCCTTCCCTCTTTTTCATCTCCATTTTAAAGAGAAGATCCGATTCCTTGGTCTACCCTTTCTCTTTAATTATATCTCACAACGCTTCATTAATTATCATCTATGTATATTACTGATTTATCACATTTGCTTCTCTTCACGTTCATGTTTAACACCTTCAACTTTACTAGGTTTAATTTTTAACCAACACTTTTATCATTTATTAACGGCGGACATTATTTAGTATCTTATCACAAACTTCAACTTCCCCTCGTGTCGTCATTTCTCTATTTTTAAACATACGTTACTTTTATCACACTTTATTTTCAACATTTCATCCATCATTCAATTTTCAGCTTCTTATTATTTTTCCATTACAATCACTAACTCTTTTTCACCCCCATATTTCATTCCCTTAACTTTACCATAATTTATCTCTCTAACTTTTTTTTAATCAATTTTCAACTACGCATATTATTTATTTTTCATCACAATCCCTAACTTTCCTTTGCGTTCTCATTTCTCTCTCTCTCTCTCTCTCTCTCTCTCTCTCTCTCTCTCTCTCTCTCTCTCTCTCTCTCTCTCTCTCTCTCTCTCTCTCTCTCTCTCTCTCTCTCTCTCTCTCTCTCTCTGCCTCAACTTTACTGTAATTTATTTTTCCACCACCAACACTTCATCAATTATCAACCTCATTATCAACCACATTATTTATTTTTCATCACATAATAACTTTCCCTCGTGTCCTCATCTCTCTCTCTCTCTCTCTCTCTCTCTCTCTCTCTCTCTCTCTCTCTCTCTCTCTCTCTCTCTCTCTCTCTCTCTCTCTCTCTCTCTCTCTCTCTCTCTCTCTCTCTCTCTCTCTCTCTCTCTCTCTGCCTTTACTTCCTGGTCTTTATCATCATTCCTATTTACCATCTATTGCACCCTTTTCTCCCCTTCCTGGTATGACTTTTGTCCCTTTATTCGCCTAATTTCTTCAGACGGATTTTTCCTTCCTAAGTCATCTCTTCATCTCCGTTCCACTCTCACGAAACTTTCTTAATTTCCTCCAATTTCCCGGCGACAGAATTTACTTGCGCCTTACCTACTCACTCACTCACTCCTCCTCCTCACTCTCCTCCTTGCACTTCTTTAACATATGTCTCGCACCCTTATCTCTGTTTCTCTCCGTCTGTCTGTTTATCTCCCTACCTCTCTGTCTCACACACACACACACACACACACACACACACACACACATCTCTCCATTCCTCCCTCCTCCCTCCCTCCTTCTCTCTCTTCCACTTAAATACTTCGGCATTAAGTAATAAAGGAGGAGGAGGAAGGAAAGAGGAAGAAGAGGAGGAGGAGGAGGAGGAGGAGGAGGAGGAAGAAGAACACCTGCCCTCCTGCATAAATAAGGACCTAAAGGGGACATGTAGCCCTTCTCCCTTATCTTCTCGAAGCTCAATAGTGACCCTTACCCTCCCTTACCTCCCTTATCCCTCACCTCCCTTTCCCTCCTCTCTCCCTTCCTTTCCCTTCCCCTCACCTTCGACCACCCTTTTTCCTACCTACAAACATCCTCTCCCTCTCTTTTTCTCTCTCCCTTACTCCCTCTCTTGCTCTCCCTTCCTTCCTCTCACGCTCCCTTCCCTTCTTTCTCTCCCTTCCTTTCCTTTCCCCCTCACTTGCACTTCCTTCTTCTTTCTCTCCTTCCCTCCCTTCGATTCTCCCTTTATAGCATGATCATACCCTCCTCCTCTTATCCTCCCTTTGCTCTCCCTTATTTCAATTTCTCAACTATATTCTTTCCTCCTTTTCAATTCCCCTTATTTTCCCTTCACTTATTCCTCCCTTTCTTCCCCATTCCTCAACTTTATTTTTCCTTCTTTATCATTTCCCTTTTGCTTCCCTTCCCTTATTCCTCCCTTCCCTATTTCTTCCACTCTTTTCCTCCCCCTTTCCATCTCCCCTCATTTCTACATTTCCTTTCGTCCAATAAGAATGACATATCCCATATACTCCCCTCATCTCCCTTCTTCACCTCTTAGCCTCCTCCTCCTCCTCCTCCTCCTCCCCTTTGCTCCCCTCTGACAGCCCTCCTCCCCTTGTCCATAATGCTGACATGCCCCCCCCCCCTTTTTCCTCCTCTCCCTTCTCCCTTCTCCCTCCTCTCTCTCTCCCTCCCTTTTACAACTCCCCCCTCCATTCTTGACACTCCCTTCCTAACTCTCCCTTCCCTCCCATCCTTTACTCTCCCTTTTTCTTCCTTAATGATTCTATGACCTCTCTCCCTTCCTCCCTCTCTCCCTCCCTTAATTTGCTCACTTACACTATTGCAACACTCTCCCTTTGACTCCCTATAACTTTCTCTCACTCCTCCCTCGCTCTCTCTCTCTCTCTCTCTCTCTCTCTCTCTCTCTCTCTCTCTCTCTCTCTCTCTCTCTCTCTCTCTCTCTCTCTCTCTCTCTCTCTCTCTCTCTCTCTCTCTCTCTCTCTCTCTCTCTCTCTCTCTCTCTCTCTCTCTCTCTCTCTCTCTCTCTCTCTCTCTTTCCATGGCTGTCTCTTCCATTTTCCTTCCTCTCCTCTTTATTTCCGCCTGTTATTGTCACCTCTCTTTTTTTCTTCCCTTTTGTCTTCTCCCCTTTCGCTTGTTATCATTTCCTCTCTTTCTTCTTCTTCTTTTGGTTCCTTTTATTCAGTTTTACTCTGTGTTGTCTTTTCCTATTCTCCATTTTTCTCTCGTCCTTCTCTTCCCGTTCTTTCCTGTTCGTTCCCTTTTCTTTCTTCTTCTTTATATATCTTTCCTTCTCCTTCCCTCCCTTACCTTACTTTACCTAATCTTCCTTCTCTTCCCTCCCTTACCTTCCTTTACCTAATCTTCCTTCTCTTCCCTCCTTTATCTTCCTTTACCTACTCTCCCTTCTCTTCCCTCCCTTACCTTCCTCTACCTAATCTCCCTTCTCTTCCCTCCCTTAACTTTCTTTACTTACTCTCCCTTCTCTTCCCTCCCTTACCTTCCTTTACCTACTCTCCCTTCTCTTCCCTCCCTTACCTTACTTTACTTACCCTCCCTTCTCTTCCCTCCCTTTCCTTACTTTACTTACTCTCCCTTCTCTTCCTTCCCTTACCTTCCTTTACCTAATCTCCCTTCTCTTCCCTCCCTTACCTTTCTTTACTTACTCTCCCTTCTCTTCCTTCCCTTACCTTCCTTTACCTAATCTCCCTTCTCTTAACTCCCTTATCTTCCTTTACCTACTTTCCCTTCTCTTCCCTCCCTTAACTTTCTTTACTTACTCTCCCTTCTCTTCCTTCCCTTACCTTACTTTACTTACCCTCCCTTCTTTTCCCTCACTTACCCTCCCTTACCTAATCTCCCTTCTCTTCCCTCCCTTACCTTCCTTTACCTACTCTCCCTTCTCTTTCCTCCCTTACCTTCCTTTACATAATCCTCCCTCCTATTTCATCTCTCTCTTCTGTTCCTCCCTTTCTCTCCTATCCCTCTCTTCCTCTTTATCCCTGTCTTTCTATGCTATCCCTCCCTCTCTCTTCTATTCCCCTTCCTCTTTGTTTTTCCTTCTCCCTTCTCCTCACTCTCCTTAATTATCTCCTAATCTTAATCTGAATAAGGACAAAATCTCCTTAGGATGGTTTATACACAAGGGTAGGTAAGCATATAAGGAGACTACAAAGGGCTAGGCGATCTACACACGGCAGCTTCTTCCTCTACTTTGCGTTGTCTTTTCATATTCTTCATCCTTTCTTTTTTTCCTTCTGTTTCTGTTCTTTACATAGATTACTCTCCTACGCGTTCTCCTTTCTTTCCTCTTCTTCTTTTTATATCTTCCCTTTTCTTCCCTACTCTCCCTTTCTATTCCCTCTTTCTCTTTTCTATATTTTCCTTTCTCTTCCTCTTCATTTTCATCTTTTCTCATTCCCTTCTCTTTCTGTTCTTTACATAGATTACTCTCCTACGCGTTCTCCTTTCTTTCCTCTTCTTCTTTTTATATCTTCCCTTTTCTTCCCTATTCTCCCTTTCTATTCCCTCTTTCTCTTTTCTATCTTTTCCTTTCCCTTCCTCTTCATCTTCATCTTTCCTTATTCCCTTCTCTTTCTGTTCTTTATATAAATTACTTTCCTACTCTTTCTCCTTTCTTTATTTTCCTTCTTTTTATATCTTCCCTTTCCTTTCCTACTCTCCCTTTCTATTCCCTCTTTCTCTTTTCTATATTTTCCTTTCCCTTCCTCTTCCTCTTCATCTTTTCTTATTCCCTTCTTTTTGTTCTTTACATAAATTACTTTCCTACCCTTTCTCCTTTCTTTCCTCTTCTTCTTTTTATATTTTCTCATTCCTTTCCTCCTCTCCCTTCCTATTCCCTCTTTTTCTTTTCTATCTTTTCCTTTCCCTTCATCTTTTCTCATTCCCTTATCTTTCTGTTCTTTACATAAATTACTTTCCTACCCTTTCTCCTTTCTTTCCTCTTCTTCTTTTTATATTTTCTCATTCCTTTCCTCCTCTCCCTTCCTATTCCCTCTTTTTCTTTTCTATCTTTTCCTTTCCCTTCATCTTTTCTCATTCCCTTATCTTTCTGTTCTTTACATAAATTACTTTCCTACTTTTTCTCTTTTCTTTCTTTTCCTTCTTTTTATATCTTCCCTTTCCTTTCCTACTCTCCCTTACCTTACTTTACCTACTCTCCCTTCTCTTCCCTCCCTTATCTTCCTATTGCCAATTCTCCCTTCCACTAACCCAACCAAGAAACCACTCACCGTCATACCCAACCCAACCTTCGCCTCCCTTTCCATTCTCCCTATTCAGACCTCTTCCAGACCCCTGCCTAGCCATTCACGACCCTCCATGCCTCTCCCTCCCACTCTTCCTTCCCCCCTTCACGTCCCGCCCTTACAGCTGTGGCGGGCAGGGTGTAAGGGAGCGGCAAGGGTGAATATAAAGGCCTGTAAGTGAGTAGAAAAAGCAATATAACAGAGTGTGGACGTGACGAAAGAAAGGAAAAAGAGGGGAAACGTGAGGGGAAAGAAGAGGGGAGGAGAGAGAGTGAGAGAGAGAGGGGAGGAAGAGAGGTTGATGTAGAGGAGAGAGGGAGAGGGAGAGAGGGGTTAGAGGGGGGAGAGGGTGATGAAGGGTGGAGGGGGTGAGGGAAAGAGGGGACGTACTCAGTGGAAGATGTTAATGCATAGAATGAAGGAAGAACGTGTTTGAGAGAGGATATGAGAGAGAGAGAGAGAGAGAGAGAGAGTGTGTGTGTGTAACAGCAAGAAAAAAAAAGGAAAACAGATACAACTTCCATGCTGTCACACACACACACACACACACACACACACACACACACAGTCACACACATAAACATCCCCCTCCCCCACATAACCACTCCCCCTCCCACCCCTTCCTCCCACTCCTCCCACACCGCAGACAGGAACGGGAAGGGGTCATTAGGAATACATCAGCCGCGTCTGTTGACCTGACCTTGACCCGTGACCTTACATATCTTTCAGGGGAACAGTCCAGCCTCACCTGCCCCCACCACAGGAAAGGTGAGCCGCGGAGGAGGAGGAGGAGGAGGAGGAGGAGGAGGTGTTGGGGTTAGGTAAGTGCTAGAAGGGAGAAGTCGGAGTTAGATAAGAGGAAGAAAGAGGGAGAGAAGGCGAGAGGAGAACAAAGAGGGGAAGGAGGAGGAGGAGGAGGAGGAGGAGGAAGAGGAGGTGGAGCAGGTGCATAAGAGGATACGGATAGGGAGAGGAAGATGAGAGAGGGGGAAGGAGGACTGAATGGAAGGAGAGAAGGAGGGGAAGTAACGAAGAGGGGAAGGATGAGAGGAGCAGGAGGAGGAGGAGGAGGAGGAGGAGGAGTGGAGGAATGAGAGACAGGGTGGAGAGAGAGGAGGTGGAGGAAGACAGATTAGTTGGGAAAGGAAGATGAGGGAAGGGATGGAGGAGGAGGTGAGGAAAGGATATTGAGAGATGGCGAGGGGGAGGAAGAGGAGGAAGATGAATAGGAGGAGGAGGAGGAGGAGGAGGAGGAAGAAGATAGACGTAGAGGTGAGAAACACTAATTGGCTTACGTGAAGTTACCTGGAGATATGCTAGAAGGGGAGGAGGAGGAGGAGGAGGAGGAGGAGGAGGAGGAGGAGGGTCATCGTTAAAGGAGAGATGATATCTGTTTATAATCTTGTTTGTGGCTGTGTTTGCATGTGTGTGTGTGTGTGTGTGTGTGTGTGTGTGTGTGTGTGTGTGTGTGTGTGTGTGTGTGTGTGTGTTGTAATGGTTATTGCTTTTGTCGATCGGTGTTGTTCGTAGGTTTGGTTTTTATGATTGTGGTGATGGTGATGGTGGTGGTGACGGTGGTGGTGATGGTGGTGGTGGTGGTGATGGTGGTGGTGGTGGTGACGGTGGTGGTGGTGATGGTGGTGGTGGTGGTGGTGACGGTGGTGGTGGTGGTGATGGTGGTGGTGACGGTGGTGGTGGTGGTGATGGTGGTGGTGGTGGTGGTGGTGGTGGTGATGATAGTAGAATGGTGATAGTGGTTGGTGGTATTTCTAACTATTATTGTTATTACTATTTTCATTATTGCTACCATCACTATTATTAAAGTAGTAGTAGTAGTAGTAGTAGTAGTAGTAGTAGTAGTAATAGTAGTGGTTGTAGTATTAGTATTAGTAGTAGGTTCAGGGTGATTAGAGAGAGATCATTTGTCCTCCTCTTCGTCTTCTTCCTCTTCCTCTTTCTATTTTTTTCTCCCCCTGCTCTTCCTTCATCCAAGATTTTTCCTTCCCTTTGATTTCTGATTCTCTTCTTTATCATTTTGACATATTTCTCTTCTCTCCTTTCTCTCTTCATCTTCCTTTATCATTTCTCTTTCTCTTCCTTCATTTACTGCATCGTTATCATTAAATTCTCCTTTTACTAAATTCCTTCTCCTTTTATTCTTTATTCAATACGAACTTTCTCTGTCTCCCTTCATTTTCTTATTCTTCATCTCTTCTTGCATTCTCTCTCTCTCTCTCTCTCTCTCTCTCTCTCTCTCTCTCTCTCTCTCTCTCTCTCTCTCTCTCTCTCTCTCTCTCTCTCTCTCTCTAAGTTCCCCTCATTTCCATTTCTTCTTTTCTTCTTGGGTTAATCTCTCTCTCTCTCTCTCTCTCTCTCTCTCTCTCTCTCTCTCTCTCTCTCTCTCTCTCTCTCTCTCTCTCTCTCTCTCTCTCTCTCTCTCTCTCTCTCTCTCTCTCTCTCTCCATCTTACTAAATACACATCCAGCGTCTCCCTCCTCCTCCTCCTCCTCCTCCTCCTACTCCTCCTTCTTTCTCTACCTCTCTCTCTCTCTCTCTCTCCTTTCCCTTAATGTCAGAGAAAAATTCGGCTTAATTTGCATATTTCCTTCAACAGACAAACGGGCCCGGCTAATTCTGTTCTTTCTTTTTCACTTACTCTTATTTTCTTCTTTGTCTTTTTTCTGTTCCTTGGCGCCGAGCTGTTTTGTTTTGTTTTCTTGATTTTCTTCATTTACGTTTTCTTACTTTTTATCTCTTTTTTTTCGGGGCTACTGTATGATTTTTTTCTTTCCTTTCTTTTGCTTGCCCTGTCTTTTGTGTTTGGTTGTTTATTTGTCTCCTTTTTGGTGTTGTTCTTTTTTGTATTTGCATTTATTTTCTTTTGCGTGTTTACTTTCTCTTTTTATTTCTATGTTTTGTGTTTTTTCAGGTTCGATTTTCCTTTTCTTTTCATTTTTCGTAGGCGTTGAATCACTATTTTTTCCACCTTTTCTTTCACTTATAATTTCATTTCGCATTTCTCTTCCAATTCTTTTCCTTCTTTTCGCTTACTACCTTTATTTCCTATCCTTCCTCCCTTTCTTTTCTCCTTTATCCTCTCCTTTTCTACTTCCCTTTTCCATACTTTCGCCATTATCCCTTTTTTCCTTCCTTTCCCTTCCTTCTCTCCTCTTGTACTTTCACCTCGTTTCTCTCTTTCCCGACATCTGTTTCCTCTTTCACTTTATATACTACTCACTCTCACTCTCTCTCTCTCTCTCTCTCTCTCTCTCTCTCTCTCTCTCTCTCTCTCTCTCTTTGTTCCCTCTATGTACTTTCTCTCCTCCTTTCTTTGCAGTTTCTCTTCTCTACTCTTTTCATGTCTCTCCTTTGTCCGTTTCTTTGTGTTATATTATGTGTGTGTGTTTGTGGGAACGTGTGTGTGTGTGTGTGTGTGTGTGTGTGTGTGTGTGTGTGTGTGTGTGTGTGTGTGTGTGTGTGTGTGTGTGTGTGTGTGTGTGTGTGTGTGTGTGTTTCTTTATTGCTTACCGTGTCCGTGTTTTTTTACTGTCATTCCGGTCGTTTGTTCTCTCTCTCTCTCTCTCTCTCTCTCTCTCTCTCTCTCTCTCTCTCTCTCTCTCTCTCTCTCTCTCTCTCTCTCTCTCTCTCTCTCTCTCTCTCTCTCTCTCTCTCTCTAATTGAAGCAAACATGTCTTTTTCCTTTCGAAATATAGAGAAAGTGTGGACAGAGACGGAGAAGGAGGAGGAAGAAGAGGAAGAGGAGGAGAGGAGGAGGAGGAGGAGGAGGGGGAACGGTTCTGAGAGTGCAAAAAGTGGAAGGAAGAATAAAAATGGAGAAGGAAGAGCAGGAGGAGGAGGAGGAGGAGGAGGAGGAGGAGGAGGAGGAGGAGGAGGAGGAGGAGGAGGAGGAGGAGGAGTAAGAAGAGGAAGAAAAAAGGGCGATGAGGTTGAGGAAGATGATATGTGTGTGTGTGTGTGTGTGTGTGTGTGTGTGTGTGTGTGTGTGTGTGTGTGTGTGTGTGTGTGTGTGTGTGTGTGTGTGTGAGTGTGTGTGTGAAAAAGGTGTGAAGGAGGAGAGAGGGAGAGAAAAACCTTGAGAAAAACGAAAGATTAGAAGTGGAAGAGCAGGAAGTGAGACAATGGGAGATAAAAAGGAGGAGGAGGAGGAGGAGGAGGAGGAGGAGGAAGGGGGGATGGAGAGGAGGAGGAGGTGGAGGGTAAAACCTTGTAACGAATGCAGAAAGAAAAGAGAAATAGAAGATAAAAAGAAAGAATAGGTCAAGGAGATTAAGGATGAGAGAGAAAATAAAGATGGAAACAGAGAGCAAAAAAAACAATAGGCCTAAGCAATATGACAAACAAGCTGACATCAATCCCTTCCATAAAAAAAAATAAAAACAAGGAAAAAAGGAAAAAAAAAGAAGAATCACAATTACTCGTAGAAAAACAAATAGCCTTCTCCTCCCTCCTCTTATCCCCCCCTACCCTCCCCCCTCCCCCCCTATTCCAATTCCTATTCTCCCATTACCTCCGATCTTATTTCCTCTCCCCTCAATTTTCTACCTTTCCTCCCTCCATCACAGATCTCTCTCTCTCTCTCCCTTCTCCCCCCCCCCTCTCTCTCTCTCTCTCTCTCTCTCTCTCTCTCTCTCCCTTACCTCATACTCTCCCTCCTTACCTTTCCTCCCTTCCCCTTACCTTGCCTATTTCTGCCTCGTTTCTACCTGTCTCCATTTATCATATTATCTTTTTTTTTTTTTCGATTTTTTATTTTACTATTTTTTTCAATTTTTTTTACCTGCCTCTTAATCATGTTTGTTTTTCTTTGTTTCCACTTTTTTTCTTCTTCTCTTTATTCCCTTTCTTCTATTTCTTTTTCTTTCTTTCCACACTCAATGTTTTTCCTTTCTTTTTCCTATTTCTATTATTTATTTTTTATTTTTTTTCCTATTCGATTTCGTTTTTTCATCTTTTTTTCTTAATTTTCTATATCTTTTTTTTTTTACCTGCCTCTTTATCATGTTTGTTTTACTTTGTTTCCCCTTTCTTCTTCCTCTCTTTATTCCCTTTCTTCTATTCCTTTTTTTCTTTGCACGCTCAATGATGAGTTTTTCTCTTCTCTTGCCTTTCCATTCCTTTACCAATTCCAATTTCATCCTCACCTTTTCTTTCTTTTTTCTCTTCCCTCAATTTCCTGCCTTTCCAAACTCCCCTCTTCCCTCTCCTTACCTTATGTTACCTTACCTTACCTTACCTTCCTTACCTTAACTATTCTTTGCTCTTTTTCTTTTTTCTCTTTATCTTCTTTTACTTTCTCCTCCCTCAATTTCCTACCTTTCCAAACTCCCCTCTTCCCTCTCCTTACCTTATATTACCTTACCTTACCTTACCTTCCTTACCTTAACTATTCTTTGCTCTTTTTCTTTTTTCCTCTTAATCTTCTTTTACTTTCTCCTCCCTCAATTTCCTACCTTCCCTCCCTCCATCATATATCTCTCTCCATCTTCCCTCTCACCTTTCCTTACCTATACCAATCTCATTTTCACCTGTCCTCATTTTTCATGTTGCCTCTCCCCTGTTTTCTCCCCTCTTGCCTTCTTTTTCTCCCCTCCTTACCTTTTTCCATTTATTTCCCCGTCATTATTTGCCATATTGCTCTACCTTTGATGATTGTGTGTTCTTCCTTTTTCCCTCCCTTTTTTCCCTACCTATTTTCCTTCCTTCTATGCCGTCTAGATTAATGATTATCCTTCTCTTCTCTTCTCTTCTCTTCTCTTCTCTTCTCTTCTCTTCTCTTCTCTTCTCTTCTCTTCTCTTCTCTTCTCTTCTCTTTCTCTTTCTATTTCTTTCCCTCATTTTTTAGTTATCTCTCTTTATTTTATGATTCTCTATTCTCTTCTCTTTCTCTTTTCCTTCCTATTTCCTTTCTCTCTTATTTTTTTTGTTTTTTCCCTCTTTTTCTCTTCTTTCCTTCTTTTTTGTTGCCTTTTCCTTTCTTCTTCTTTCTTCTCCTCGTCTACTTCTCTTCCTATTTTCCTTGTTGCTTATATCTGGTTATCATTTTCTTGTTTATTTTTTCATTTTCTTTTCATACCTTAACTTTCCTTCTCTCTTCCTCTCTCTTCTCTCTTTCTCTCTCTTCTCCTCCTCCTCCTCTTCTTTTCCATTCCTCTTCTGTTCCTGATCTTTATTCAGCATTGTATTGTTATCACTCCTTTTCTTCTCTTCTCTTACCTTCTTCTCTCCCTTCTCTCTTTCCCTCTCTTCTCCTTTTTCCCTTTTCCCTCGCATTCCCATTCTTTCTCTTCTCATATATTTTCTTTCCCTTCCCCTCTTTTTTCCTCTTCTGTTTCCCTTCCCATTTCTCTGCTCTTTCTTATTTCTATTCATCATCGTTTTGCTTATTCCCTTTTCCTCTTTTATATTGCATTTTTCCTATCTCATTTTATATTATTTTTATTTAACATTCAAGTCTTTCGTTCTCACCTTTCCTAAACTGTTCTTTCTTCTTCTCTGTTGTTCCATTTTCACTCTTTATCTTCCCTATTTATTTCCCCCTATTTATCGTCCTCTTTCTCTTCCCTCTTCCTCTTTTTTTTGATTCGTACCCATTTTTTCTTTCTTTTTCCTTTTTTCTTACGTGTTTTCCTATTTCTCTGATTATTTTTACGTATCTTTTCCTTTTTCTACCTTTCCTTTTTTATCTTCCTCTACCTTACCTTTCCTTTGCCAATCAAGCATCTCTCTCTCTCTCTCTCTCTCTCTCTCTCTCTCTCTCTCTCTCTCTCTCTCTCTCTCTCTCTCTCTCTCTCTCTCTCTCTCTCTCTCTCTCTCTCTCTCTCTCTCTCTCTCTCTCTCTCTCTCTCTCTCTCTCTCTCTCTCTTCATCCCATTACCTCGCCTTTGCCAATTAACATCCTCCTCTTTTCTCCTCCTCCTCCTCCTCCTCTTCCTCCTCCTCCTCCTCCATTACCTGCCTTTCCATTAATCACATCAAAAAGACTTATTTCTCAGAACGCTCAATTTTTTTCATCTCTCTCTCTCTCTCTCTCTCTCTCTCTCTCTCTCTCTCTCTCTCTCTCTCTCTCTCTCTCTCTCTCTCTCTCTGTACCCTATTAACTCTGTCTCCCTTCCTCTCTCTTCTATGCTTTTTTTTATTCTTTCCTCCTTTCCTCCGTTCGTCGTGTTTATCTCCTCTCTTTATCATCCTCTGTGCCTTCTCTCTCTCTTCTTCTCTCATCTTTTCATTTTGTCCTTCCTTCTTTCTCCTTTCCTTCTTCATTCTCCTTCCTTTCTCTTTCTTTCTTTTCTTCCGCTTCTCCTTTTCCCTATTTCTTTTCTCCTATTCCTTTTTTCTCTCTCTGTTCATCCTCCCCTTCTCTCCCTATTCCCTCTTTTTTCTTATCATTCTCATCTATTTCTTGCGTTTATCAGGTTATATTTCGTTTTCTCTTCCTCTCCCTTCTCTCCCCTTTCTCTCTTTCTTTCATCAAATTATTTCTCTTATTCTCCTCTTTACCCTTCTCCCTTTTATTCCCTTTCCTCTTTACTCTCTTGTTATCAATTCATTCTCTTCTCTCTCTCTCTCTCTCTCTCTCTCTCTCTCTCTCTCTCTCTCTCTCTCTCTCTCTCTCTCTCTCTCTCTCTCTCTCTCTCTCTCTCTCTCTCTTCCATTCCTCTTCCTCTCTCTTTCTCTCTCCCTCTTCCTCTCTCCTCTCTCTCCCCCTCTCCTCTACCCACTTATCACCTCCGTTTTTCTTTACCTCACCTTCCTTCCTCCTACCTCCCTTCCCCTCTCTTCTCTTTCCTCCTCAATTATCATCCTTCTCTAACTTTCTCCTTCATCCATTCTCCATCAATTCCCTTTCTTGCAGACTTGTATTACATTCTGGTTCTTGTTATTCATTCTCCTTATTTTCCTCTTCGTTTTTCCTCGTTTTTATCTTTTTATTTTCCTTCTTCCTCTTTTCTTCCTCCTCCTCCTAATTTTCTCTTCCTATTCTCCTCGTCTTCTTTATCTTCCTATCTTCCTTTTTCTCTTTCTCCTCTGTCTCCTTTTTCTTTTTCTATTTCACTTCTCCTCCTCCTCCTTTGCCTCCCTCTTCTCTCCATATTTTTCCTTTTTCCTCCTCCTTCTCCTCCATTTCCTCTCTTTTCCCTTCTTACTTTCCTTCTTCTATTCTTCCTCTTTCGCTTCTTCCTTCTTCCCTTCCTATTTTCATTATCCTTCTTCATTTCTGTTTCCTATTTCCACTTCCTTAGCACAACCAAGACTCCTTCTCTTCCTCTTCCTCCTTCTCTTCATCCTCCTCCTTCTCCTTCTCCTTCTCCTTCTCCTCCTCCTCCTCCTCCTCCTCCTCCTCCTCCTCCTCCTCCTCTTCCTTCTCCTTTTTTTTCAGTCATTCATTTTCCAGTTATCGCCAGTCTTGCTTCTTTTCTCCTCCTCCTCCTCCTCCTCCTCCTCCTTCTCGACCTCCTCCTCCTCCTCCTCCTCCTCCTCCTCCCATTCAAGAGGAGGCAAACGGCACTGTATCGCGGGAGTGCCACGTTGGAGTGTTTGGCGGAGTGAAGAATTTATGTTACTTTGATGAGCGTGTGTGTGTGTGTGTGTGTGTGTGTGTGTGTGTGTGTGTGTGTGTATGCGTGTGTGTGTGTGTGTATCATTGGTTTTTATATCTCTGTTATGAATGGGCCTCCTATACGACACACTACTACACACACACACACACACACACACACACACAAAACCTTCCTTGCTAAAAAACACTACCAAAGACGTGAGAAAAAAAAACAAGGCTACAGACAAACACTTTTCAATCTTCCTTTTCATAGACGATTGAATAAGAGGTTTGAGAGAGAGAGAGAGAGAGAGAGAGAGAGAGAGAGAGAGAGAGAGAGAGAGAGAGAGAGAGAGAGAGAGCGCACTGGGATGGGCAAGCTCGCTGCGTCTCTTTTCCCACCTCTCTCCCCTCTCCTCTCCTCAGTGCCGCTCCGAAAGTCGTAAGGGGAGGGTGTGTGTGCTTCGCCTCCAGCCAGCTCCCAGGAACCCAAGTTAACCTAAGTGACCGGTTCTGACCTACGCTCCTTCCACCTCCCTTCCAGAAACCTTCCCTCGGCGTGACCTAGCGTGACCTGGCCGACCGATACTGACCCCAAATCGTGACCCTGTGCATTGTGGGGTGAAATAAAGGGCAAATAGAGTGAGATATTGAACGGGAAAGTGGATGTGATTTGGTAACAGTGATTAGAAGTGTTT
Organism: Eriocheir sinensis; assembly: GCF_024679095.1. Lineage (NCBI taxonomy): Eukaryota > Metazoa > Arthropoda > Malacostraca > Decapoda > Varunidae > Eriocheir > Eriocheir sinensis. The sequence goes on from NW_026112235.1 coordinate 173,474, forward strand.
GGATAAGTGACTGAGGACTGAAGTGAGGAAGGGAAGGACGAAGTTGAAGAGGACGAGGACGAGGACGAGGACGATTTGAGCATTTGAAGGTCATGGAAAGCTTCTGCGGAATATGACATGGTGAAGTACTACTGTGTTTGTTAGTGTGTGTGTATGTGTGTGTGTGTGTGTGTGTGTGTGTGTGTGTGTGTGTGTGTGTGTAGGAGGAGTAAGAAGAGGAAGAAGAAAGGGAGATGAGGATGAGAAAGATGATATGAGTGTGTGTGTGTGTGTGTGTGTGTGTGTGTGTGTGTGTGTGTGTGTGTGTGTGTGTGTGTGTGTGTGTGTGTGTGTGTGTGTGTGTGTGTGTGTGTGTGTGTGTGTTTTATCCGCATCGAGTGAAGCAATATTTCATCTCCCTTTTTAATACTGTTTGTAAAAGTCACACGCAATAAATTGTTTGGGAACGGGAAACACCCTCGCCTGTAGCCACGCACACACACACCACACACCACACAAGATAAATACATACACCAGTCACAAGCACACATTATCATAACCACACACACACACACACACACACAGACACACACACAGACACACACACACACACCTTGGGGAGCTCAGGTGTGGCTTCTCATTTGCATACAGCGGTGAACAGGTAACATTAAGCGGCGGAAGAAAGTGTTATGCAAGGAGACTAAATTTTACACCACTCTTTTAGAAGCTTACGAAGAGAGGGAAAGAGGGGGAGAGGAAATAAAGGGGAGAGGGATAAGAACGCAAAATGTAGTGTAGATACGTTTACAGAGAAGGAGAAGGAGTGGGAATAAGAGGACTAATTTGGGGAAGGAGAGTGAAGCAAGGGAGGGATGGCAGAGAAAGCGAGAATGGAAAATAAAACCCGATAAGTGCAAGGAAATGAGATGAATATGGTGATAATTTTCATGACTCTTATAGAAGAAAACCAGATGAGAGAGAGAAGAAAAAGAGAAAAGAGGGAAGGAGGATGAAAACGCCCTATCCTTTTTTTCTCTTTTGAGTTAGTGAAGTAAAATAAGACAAGACATAGCAAAAGATGACATAGTGACAGAGAAAAAAAAATAGCGAAAGGAGACATCGTGAGCGGAAGAAGACAGGGCAAGGAAAAAAAGATAGTGCGAGAGGAAAACAACGAAGCAAAAGGAAGAAGACAGAGGGAAAGGAAAAACACAGAGCAAAGGGAGACATTGAGGAAGGAAGGAGAAATAACGAAAGGAAGAAAAACAGAACAAAAGGAGACGTAGCGAACAAAAAAAAGACAGCAAATGGAAAAACAAATAACGAAGGAAAAAAATAACAGTGAAAGAAGACGTAGCGTGTAATGCAAGACGATTTTAAGAGCTCGTAAAAGGGGAAGATTAAAAGGCAATAAAATTTGAGCGCGAGAAAAGATGAGGAATGGCGGAAAATAAAATAAAGGAATAAAATAAAGGTGTTTTGAATATAGTGAATGACATAATCGTAATAACACACACACACACACACACACACACACACACGCACACACTGGTCTTTTTTTACGTTAGCGAAGTCGAAATAAATATAGTAAAAAATAGGAAAAAAATAGCGTTATGAATTCAGTGAGCGAGGTGGGAAAAAAAAGTAATTATCATCGAGGTAAATATAATGTGAAATGTGTTCTGACTAGACCCCCCAAAAAAAAGGAGTAAAAAAAAGGACAGGTAATTATAAGGCAGGTCAAAAATGCAATAGGTGTTTGGAATGAAATGATGACAAAAAAAGAGAGAGAGAGAGAGAGAAAAGTAATGAACGCAATTATCCGACCCGTGAAAAATCATACAATGTTTCAGGCTTCTGTTAAAAGAGTACAACGATGCAAAATGCCACAAAAATCGTAAACTGGCAAAGATGAAAAGTTAAACAAGGAGCAAAAATATGTCCTGAATTTACTGACCTACTGAATAAAGGAAAAGAGGAAAAGGAAAGAGGAAAAGAATATAAATAAAATAGTCCGTTTGAAATAGTGAAATATGCAAAATACCCCCCCAAAATCGTAAACTGGGAAAGACGAAAAGTTAAACACAGAGCAAAAATATGTCCTGAATTTACTGACCTACTGAATAAAGGAAAATAGGAAAAGAATATAAATAAAATAGTTCGTTTGAAAGAGTAGAACGATGCAAAATACCACAAAGATCGTAAATTGGCAATGATGAAAAGTTAAACAAGGAGCAAAAATATGTTCTGAATTTACTGACCTACTGAATAAATGAAAATAGGAAAAAAAAATAGTTCGTTTGAAATAGTAAAATATGCAAAATACCTCCCAAAAATCGTAAATTGGCAATGATAAAAAGTTAAACAAGGAGCAAAAATATGTTTTGAATTTACTAACCTACTGAATAAATGAAAATAGGAAAAAAAAAATAGTTCGTTTGAAATAGTAAAATATGCAAAATACCCCCCCAAAATCGTAAATTGGCAATGATGAAAAGTTAAACAAGGAGCAAAAATATGTTCTGAATTTACTGACCTACTGAATAAAGGAAAATAGGAAAATATAAAAAAATAGTTCGTTTGAAATAGTAAAATATGCAAAATACCCCAAAAATCGTACATTGGGAAAGATGAAAAGTTAAACAAGGAGCAAAAATATGTTCTGAATTTACTGACCTAATGAATAAAAGAGAATAGGAAAAAGAATATAAAAAAGAGTTCGTATGCAATAGTAAAATATGCAAAATAGCAACAACAACAACAACAACAACAACAACAACAACAGTACATTAGTAAAGATAGAACATTAGAAAGAGGAAAATATGTTCTGAAGATACTGAGAGGCAGAATAAAAGAAAACGAGAGAAGAAACAAAAGAAACACGTATGAAATATCAAAATAAGCAAAATAACAAACAGCAACGACAGTACATTAGTGAAGATGGAAAATTAGAAAGAGCAAAATGTGTTCTGAATATACTGAGAAACGGAATAAAAGAGAAACGAGAAAAGAAACATAAAAGAATCACGTATGGAATAGTAAGAGATGCATATTAGAAAAAAAAAACAATAGCAAACTAGGAAAGATATGAAATTATAGAAAAAAAGCTAAAGATGTCCTGAATTTAGTAACAGACGGAATATAAGAAAACAAGAAAAAAACATAAAAAAACAAATTCGTATAAGATAGAAAAAAGATGCAACCCCCCACAATAAAAAAAAAGGAAATCATAAAAATAAAAAAAATAAAAGGCAAAATATGTTCTGAATTATCAACTGAGCAAATAAACGACAAAAAAAAAAAAGCTAACAGGTAAAAAAAAAACACTAATTCGTACCTTCTTCCCTCTTGTGCAATATCAATAATGACACGCAAATCTAATCAAGGTGGCCCGCAGGTGTGCTAGAGAGACAGACACACAGACAGGTAGACAGACAGACGGACAGGTGATGGAGGGAGGGAGGAGGGAGGTGGGGGGGAGACAACCTTCTATTCTTAAACTGTAAGGGTAATAAGTTGAGCAGGTGCAAAATTACCACCACAAAAGACTTGCCAGCGACTCTCTCAGGTAAGATTAATCACGCTTGAGGTGAAATAATCAAGGTTGTCTCGGGATGAAGGCTGCGTCAGGTAAAGGGGTCCGGCCAGGTAGGTAGCTCTATTCACCGCCTCAGTAATGTAATAACCCCGACAGGTGAGTCCAAGGTGAACACTCCGGGAAAAGGTATAACGTGCAGGTAAGCTGATAATCCTCCTGCTCTCCCTTACTCTTAATCTCCTTGCAGACCTCGCTTTCCTTTCTCCTTCATCTTCCTGTTAATATATTCGTCGTAATTAATTTTTTTTTGTTAATCGCCCTCTTCATCTTCATAGAATTCACCGTCTTACACACACACATACATACACACATACATACATAATCGTCGTCCTCCTCCTCCTCCTCCTTTTTCTCTTCCTCTTCATCTTCGTCTTATTCCTCGTGTCTTCCTTTTAGATAATTAGTCGTATTAAGCGAGTCTTCTACGGCTTTCCCTTCCTCCTCGTACAGCAAAATACACCTTCCGTCTCTTCCGCTCTCCTTGCTCTTCCTATCTTCTCTTCATACACACACCTTGTCATAATTCTCTCTCCTCTCTGCTGCTGATAATTGTCCGTTTCACTTGTCTCTTTTTGCACGCCTTTGATTCTTATAGCAAAATACACGGTCAGTCTCTTCCGCTTAACTTACTCTTCCCATTTTCTCTTCTACACTTGGTCTTGTCTTCGTCTTTGCTGTTGGTACTTGGCTGTATCACTCGTCTCTTCTACACCTTTGATTCGTACAGCAAAATACATCCAGCGTCTCCTCCGCTTCCTTGATTTTCCTATTTTCTCTTCTACACAAATTCCGACTTATTTTCGTTTTTGCATTTGGTTATTGGCTGTATCACTTGTCTCTTCTACACCTTTGATTCGTACAGCAAAATATATCCAGCGTCTCCTACGGTTCCTTGATTTTCCTGTTTTCTCTTCTACACAAATTTTGACTTATTTTCGTCTTTGCTTTTGGTTATTGCTTGTATCACTTCTCTCTTCTCATTCATCTTTGATTCGGACAGCAAAATACAACTACCGTCTCCTCCGAATGCCTCACTCTCATCCAAATTTCTCTTCACACACACTTCGTCATGTTTAATCTTCTCTTTGCTTTTGGTAATTGCTTGCATCACTTTTCTCTTCTACACCTTTGATTCTTAACGCAAAATACAGCTAGCGTCTCTTCCGTTTTCCTCTCTCTCTCTTCCCATCTTCTCTTCACACACACTTTGCTTAAATCATCTCTCTTCTCACACGGTTTTGATATAATTGGTTGCATCACTTCTCTTCTACACCTTTGATTCTTGCAACAAAAGACAGCTTCCTTCTCTTCCGTTTTCCGTGCTCTTCCCATTTTCTCTTCACACACACATTTCGTCTTGATTATCTCTTCTCACACGCTTTGGCTGTATCACTTGTCTCTTCTACGCCTATGATTCTTGCAGCAAAATACAGCTTTATTCTCTTCCGTTTTCCTCTCTCTCTCTCTCTCTCTCTCTCTCTCTCTCTCTCTCTCTCTCTCTCTCTCTCTCTCTCTCTCTCTCTCTCTCTCTCTCTCTCTCTCTCTCTCTCTCTCTCTCTCTCTCTCTCTCTCTCTCTCTCTCTCTTCCCATCTTCTCTTCAACACACACACTCCATTTTATTTTCCTTTTTCGGGTTGGATAATTTTCTCTCACTTTTCTCTTCCCTTCAACTTTGATTCTCACAGCAAATTGCATCCACTCTCTCTTTTCTCTTCCATTTTCCTTTCTCTTCACAATTTCTCTTCACACATATTTCGTCTTATTCTCTCTCCTCTTCGCTTTTGATTATGGACTGTAACACGTATCTCTTCTTCTTAAATAATCAAGTTGCATCTACTCTCTCTTCTCTTCCATTTTTCTCTCTTCCCAATTTCTCTTCACAGATATTTCGTCTTATTCTTTCTCCTCTTTCGCCTTTGATTATGAACTGTATAACGTATCTCTTCTCCTTATCTAATCTTTTCTTCTTTTCCCATCTCCTCTTCCTACACTCTGATCTTTTCTTCGTTTCCCATCTCCTCTTCCTACACTCTCAAATCTTTTCTTCTTTTCCCATCTCCTCTTCCTACACTCTCTAATCTTTTCTTCTTTTCCCATCTCCTCTTCCTACACTCTGATCTTTTCTTCTTTTCCCATCTCTTCCTACAATCTCTAATCTTTTCTTCTTTTCCCATCTCCTCTTCCTACACTTTCTAATCTTTTCTTCTTTTCCCATCTCCTCTTCCTACACTCTGATCTTTTCTTCTTTTTCCATCTCCTCTTCCTACACTCCGATCTTTTCTTCTTTTCCCATCTCCTCTTCCTACACTCTCTAATCTTTTCTTCTTTTCCCATCTCCTCTTCCTACACTCCGATCTTTTCTTCTTTTCCCATCTCCTCTTCCTACACTCACTAATCTTTTCTTTTTTTCCCATCTCCTCTTCCTACACTCTCTAATCTTTTCTTCTTTTCCATCTCCTCTTCCTAAACTCTCGGTCTTATTTTACCCTTCGCTTTTGGCAGCTGTCTCTTCTACACTGCAATATACACCTGCCTTACCTACCTACACCTCTCCTCTATGCAGAATACACCCACATCTTTCTCCTCCACGTTTTCTCCTCCCTGTTCTAGTTTCGCCTTCGCTAATTCAATTGTGTGTACCCGGCGTATCTTTTTACATCTATTGTCTTCTTTTATAACATACACTTAAAAGTTTTTACACACCTTTCCTACCGCTGCGAAATACATAAGTTTTTTGCTGTCTCTCTCTCACACAGGTATTTATGTCTTTATTTTCTTCTTGTTTTGATTAATGACTGTGTACCTGGATTTTTTTTTTTTTTTACAGCAGAGGAGACAGTGCAAGGGCGTAAAAAACCAAACCAAACCAAACAAAACAATAATGAAAAAAAAGCCCGCAATGGATGTTTTTACCTTTCATTCCACTGCAAACTATACCTACAGTCTTAGTATCTCTTTCTGCTCCTACGAAATACGCCGAACGTTACTTTTCACACTGGTATTCGTGGCGTAATTCTCGTCTCCTCTACGTAGATACATGATTGTACTCCTGTTTCTTTTTCACTTTCTCTTCTACTGGAAAATACATCTGACGTTTTTGTACTTTTTCTTCCTTCGCAAAATACACCAACGTTTCTCCTCTCACTGGTTTTCGTGGCGTAATTCTCGTCTCCTCTACGTAGATATATGATTGTACTCCTGTTTCTTTTTCACTTTCTCTTCTACTGGAAAATACATCTGACGTTTTTGTACCTTTTCTTCCTCTGCAAAATACACCTAGCGTTTTTTTTCCCACACTGGTTTTCGAGGCTCTATTTTCGTCTCTTCTACGTAGATAAATGATTGTACGCCTGTCTGTTTCACTTTCTCTTCTACTGGAAACTACATCTGTCCTCTTTGTTCCTTTTCTCCTCCTAACGTTTCTTCCAACACAGGTTTTCGTGGCTCTATTCTCGTCTCTTCTACGTAAATAAGTAATTGTACGTCTGTCTCTTTTTCACTTTCTCTTCTACTGGAAAATACATCTGAGGTCTTTGTTCCTTTTCTCCTCCTAACGTTTCTTCCAACACAGGTTTTCGTTGCTCTATTCTCGTCTCCTCTACGTAAATAAGTGATGGCGTACCTGTTTCTTCTCTTCACACGCACTTTCTCTTCTACTGCAAAACACACCTGACGTCTCTGTTCCTTTCCTACTGCAAGTTACATCCGTTTCTCCTCACAATGGTTTTCGTGGCTCTATTCTCGTCTCCTCTACGTAAATATGTGATGGTGTACCTATTTCTCCTCTTCACACGCACTTTCTCTTCTACTGCAAAATACACCTGGGGTTTCTCTATCTTTCCTACTCCTAGCAAACTATGACCTTATATTCTTTTCTCTTACATGTCTTCTGCTTTTTCTTCTTTTTCTTCGTCTCTCTATTACCGTTTCCATAAGATTGTTTAAGTCTATCTTCCGCACCTTTCTCCCTCCTGCTGTCATATTGCTTAAACCTTAAGCCTTCGAAATTTCCTTGTATAGTGTCTGGAGTTTATATTTAAGTTCACAAATTTGATGAAACTATACTAGAAAAGTCTTGTGTATTTAGTGTGGCATCGAAGACCTCCCCATTTTGGATTGTATGGGATTCTATAGTTTGGTTCGGGCTGTTACTAAGACACTGTGTTGGACTGTGAAATCGGCTCTACGTCTTCACTTCTCACTCTTCAACTACACCCATATTCTTTTTATCTCCCACTTTCCCTCTTTTACGATATACAAATCCTTTCCTTCACGCCCGGGTTCTCTTCGCCTCTCCCTCTCTGCTCTTCTCCTGTATAATGCAAATCTCTTCCCTCAGAATATATTTACACGCTGGGCTATCTGCATCATCGCCTCTCTTTTCTTTCTCTCTTTTCTGCCTCCTACAATATTTACCTAACCTTAGTGTGTGTTTTCTACCTGACTCCTTTTTCTTTTCAATCATTTTTTTTTTCTTTTTGATTCTTCTGTTGACCCTACTGCTACTGCTACTACTACTACTACTACTACTACTACTACTACTACTTCTACTACTACTACTACTACTATTACTACTTCTACTACTATTACTACGACTACTAATACTACTACATAAAAGATACCTCCACCCATGTTTATTTTCCCGACTACTACTACTACTACTTCTACTACTACTACTGCTACTACTACTACTACTACTACTACTACTACTACTACTGTCACTATTTGTTCTTTTCGTCTATTTCTCATTCTCCTTCGTCTTCTTCTCTTCCTCCTTTTACTTCCACTTCCACTCCTCTTCCTCTTCCTCCTCCTTCTCCTCCTCCTCTTTCACGAACAAAACACACACATCTTCTTTATACCCATCCCTTACTCCTCCTCCTCCTCCTCCTCCTCCTCCTCCTCCTCCTCCTCCTCCTCCTCTTTCCCCTCCTGAATACACAACACTTTCGCGACACGTATTCTTCTGGTCAATACACTATGTATCACGTTTTATACCCTTCCCCTACACCTCCAATCGTCTCTCTCTCTCTCTCTCTCTCTCTCTCTCTCTCTCTCTCTCTCTCTCTCTCTCTCTCTCTCTCTCTCTCTCTCTCTCTCTCTCTCTCTCTCTCTCTCTCTCTCTCTCTCTCTCTCTCTCTCTCTCTCTCTCTCTCTCTCTCTCTCTCTCTCTCTCTCTCTCTCTCTCTCTCTCTCTCTGACACATCCTATCTCACTCGGCCCTTCTCTCCTCACCAACTCTCCCTCCTCCTCCTCCTCCTCCCCCCCCCTCTCTCTCTCTCTCTCTCTCTCTCTCTCTCTACATAACTACCTTCTATCTCTCCCCTCTCTCCATTTTCTCTCCCTCACTATCTCCCATACCTTTGTTCTCTCTCTCTCTCTCTCCCGCCTCGTCTTTTTCCGATACCTACTCAATGCCTCTTCAACCCCCCCCCCCCCCACACCTCTCTTTCTCTCTCGTAGTTAAAAACCTAAAAAAAAAGAGAGAGAAGAGAGAGAGAGAGAGAAACGTTATCTTACACAACACATCCTTAACACAAATTTATCACCGTGGCATAAATTCTCGGTCAAACTTTCCCACAAACTAAGCCTCCGTGATACAGATCTTCTCGCCACCACCACCACCGCCGCCGCTGCTAAGAAGATTGCAAGATTTTAAGCCGTCCCGAGCAAGACACGTATAAGATGATGTAACTTTCGAGATTTGAGAATTATTGCGTTACTCGTGTTTATATTCTGGGGAAGAGATTTACTTTTTTACGTTGCCTTACATGTGTCGCGTAGGTTTAATGCTTTTTGTTTCGTCGTAGCGTTGAAGGGAAGTATAAGATGACGGTGACTTTTTCATATTTCAGAATTATTACGTTACTTGTGTTTAAATTTTTGGGGAAGGGATTTGCTGTTTTACTTTGCCTTATATATATCGTGTAGGTTTGATTTTTATTCTTTTTATGGTAGAATTGAGACAAGTATAAGATAATGAAACTTTTGGGATTTGAGAATTATTACGTTACTTGTGTTTAAATTCTTGGGGAAGGGATTTGCTGTTTTACTTTGCCTTATATATATCGTTTAGGTTTGACTTGTTTCTTTTTGTGGTAGCGTTGAGATAAGTATAGGATAATGAAACTTTTGGGATTTGAGAATTATTACGTTACTTGTGTTTAAATTCTTGGGGAAGGGATTTGCTGTTTTACTTTGCCTTATATATATCGTGTAGGTTTGATTTTTATTCTTTTTATGGTAGAATTGAGGCAAGTATAAGATGATGTAACTTTTGAGATTTGAGAATTATTACGTTACTTGTGTTTAAATTCTTGGGGAAGGGATTTGCTGTTTTACTTTCCCTTATATATATCGTGTGGGTTTGACTTGTTTCTTTTTGTGGTAGCGTTGAGACAAGTATAAGATAATGAAACTTTTGGGATTTGAGAATTATTGCGTTACTGTGTTTAAATTCTGGGGAAGGGCTTTACTTTTTTACTTTGCCTTATATATATATCGTGTAAGTTTGATTTTTATTCTTTTTATGGTAGAATTGAGGCAAGTATAAGATGATGTAACTTTTGGGATTTAAGAATTATTGCGTTACCCGTGTTTAAATTCTGGGGAAGGGATTTGCTGTTTTACTTTCCCTTATAAATACCGTGTAGGTTTGACTTGTTTCTTTTTGTGGTAGCGTTGAGACAAGTATAAGATAATGAAACTTTTGGGATTTGAGAATTATTGCGTTATTGTGTTTAAATTCTGGGGAAGGGATTTACTTTTTTACTTTGCCTTATATATATATCGTGTGAGTTTAATTTGTTTCTTTTATGGTAGCGTTGAGACGAGTATAAAATAACGGTGACATTTTTCATATTTCAGAATTCTTACGTTACTCGTGTTTAAATTCTTGGGGAAGGAATTTATTTTAGTTTGTCTTAAATATATCGCGTGTAATCTTAATGCTTTTTTTTTATATCACAGCGTAGACGAATATAAGATGATGTGGCTTTTTTTATATTTCAGATTTACTGTGTTTAAATTCTTGGGGAGGGATTTATTTAGTTTGCCTTAATTATATCGTGTGTAATTTTAATGCTTTTTTTTATCACAGTGTAGACGAATATAAGTTGATGAGACTTTTTTTTCATATTTCAGAGTTTTTACGTTACTCGTGTTTAAATTCTTGGGGGGAGGGATTTATTTAGTTTGCCTTAAATATATTGTGTGTAATTTTAATGCTTTTTTATCACAGTGTAGACGAATATAAGATAATGAGACTTTTTTTCATATTTCAGAGTTTTTACGTTACTCGTGTTTAAATTCTTGGGGGATGTGATTTATTTTGCGTTGCCTTAAATATATCGTGTAGTATTAATGTTTT
>NW_026112236.1:0-17500 GCF_024679095.1 Eriocheir sinensis
CTCTAGGAGGGTGAGCCACAGGGACAGCACTTGGACCAAACTGTAATTCAACTGTTGGAAAGTTGGAAAGTTTTGTTTAGTGGGCACAACATCTGTGGTCATATGCCGAAGAGAGACAGAAGGGGAAGGAAGGAAAGTTTTGTTTAGTGGGTGCAACATCTGTGGTCATATGCCGGAGAGAGACAGAAGAGGAAAGGATTATAGGAGAAGGGAACAGACCCCAGGAGACGGGACACAACCCCCGATTAATACCTGGTACCCATTCACTGCTGGGTGGACAGGGGCGTAGGGTATCGGAAAAGCCGCCCAAATTTTTCCACTCTGCCCGGGAATTGAACCCGGGCTCTCTCAGCCAAGTAATTTACCTGTACCATCCAGCAGGCATCCCAGTCCCTCAAATACATCAAAGAATTCCTCCAACATACCATTTGCACCATGAATTGTAGGCAATGTCCAGCGCACACCTGTGGTCGACGCATGTGTAGGCATTGGCACCCTTCAGCTGCATGGGCGAAACCTTAGACATCTGTGGGAGAGAGAGAGAGAGAGAGATTGATAAATAATATAGAGGGAGAGGAAGATAACAGTGAGATACAGGGATTTTAACACGATAATGAGGTTAACCTGGTAGCAGTGATGGGCCAATTTTGTGGCTTTACCATGTAGCAGCGACAGGCCAAATTTGTACCATGATATAAACCCCCAAAAATAGATGATACATAATCTAATCGCAAATGCTTTGATATATATGAAATGGTTTGTGTGAGGGTGATTTTTTTCTCATTTTTCTCGCTTGGAGGGACCATTAAGAAACATGATCCCCACTGCTACTGGGTTAATATCTGCATTTTTATGAGCGTTTTTTTCAAGTTCATTGCACAGAGGAAGGGTCAGACTACCACCAGGGTCATTAAACTACCCCTGGAAATGCCCCAAACACCTATGAAAGCCTTGTCAAGTATTTTTTTCTACAACAAAGGAGACAGCTCAAGGGCACACACAAAAAAGGAAACTATATTGTCAATTATTGTCTAGTGTCAATTCCTGTGCAGATGACAAAAACCTGGATCTTCAAGTCCCTCCCTGTCTTAGCCTGTGGGGGGAGTCTCAATGCCCTGCCCCTGCTGTGGGTGGTGTGGGGGGGGGGGGGGTCTGGTGCAGGGCCCACAGCTCCACCGTCAGGCTCAGGGGGGAGTCTCCAGGTCCGACAGGTGCTGGGGAGGGGGAAGGCACCATATCAGAACACTCCTTACCCTGAGAGCATGTCAAGATATGTAACATTGCAACATTCAGTAGATATGTACCATTAAAACCTCTCTTGAACCCAGCCAGTAAAACCTCTCTTGAACCCAGCTATTAAAACCTCTCTTGAACCCAGCTATTAAAACCTCTTGTAAACCCAGCTATTAAAACCTCTTGTAAACCCAGCCATTAAAACCTCTCTTGAACCCAGCTATTAAAACCTCTCTTGAACCCAGCTATTAAAACCTCTCTTGAACCCAGCTATTAAAACCTCTCTTGAACCCAGCTATTAAAACCTCTCTTGAACCCAGCTATTAAAACCTCTTGTAAACCCAGCCATTAAAACCTCTTGTAAACCCAGCCATTAAAACCTCTTGTAAACCCAGCTATTAAAACCTCTTGTAAACCCAGCCATTAAAACCTCTTGTAAACCCAGCCATTAAAACCTCTTGTAAACCCAGCTATTAAAACCTCTCTTGAACCCAGCTATTAAAACCTCTTGTAAACCCAGCTATTAAAACCTCTCTTGAACCCAGCTATTAAAACCTCTTGTAAACCCAGCCATTAAAACCTCTCTTGAACCCAGCTATTAAAACCTCTTGTAAACCCAGCCAGTAAAACCTCTCTTGAACCCAGCTATTAAAACCTCTCTTGAACCCAGCTATTAAAACCTCTCTTGAACCCAGCTATTAAAACCTCTCTTGAACCCAGCTATTAAAACCTCTCTTGAACCCAGCTATTAAAACCTCTCTTGAACCCAGCTATTAAAACCTCTTGAACCCAGCTATTAAAACCTCTTGAACCCAGCTATTAAAACCTCTTGTAAACCCAGCTATTAAAACCTCTCTTGAACCCAGCCATTAAAACCTCTTGTTAACCCAGCTATTAAAACCTCTCTTGAACCCAGCTATTAAAACCTCTCTTGAACCCAGCTATTAAAACCTCTCTTGAACCCAGCTATTAAAACCTCTCTTGAACCCAGCTATTAAAACCTCTTGTAAACCCAGCCATTAAAACCTCTTGAACCCAGCTATTAAAACCTCTTGTAAACCCAGCCAGTAAAACCTCTCTTGAACCCAGCTATTAAAACCTCTCTTGAACCCAGCTATTAAAACCTCTTGAACCCAGCCATTAAAACCTCTCTTGAACCCAGCTATTAAAACCTCTCTTGAACCCAGCTATTAAAACCTCTCTTGAACCCAGCTATTAAAACCTCTCTTGAACCCAGCTATTAAAACCTCTCTTGAACCCAGCTATTAAAACCTCTCTTGAACCCAGCTATTAAAACCTCTTGTAAACCCAGCCATTAAAACCTCTTGAACCCAGCTATTAAAACCTCTTGTAAACCCAGCTATTAAAACCTCTCGTGAACCCAGCTATTAAAACCTCTCTTGAACCCAGCTATTAAAACCTCTCTTGAACCCAGCTATTAAAACCTCTTGTAAACCCAGCCATTAAAAACTCTTGAACCCAGCTATTAAAACCTCTTGTAAACCCAGCCAGTAAAACCTCTCTTGAACCCAGCTATTAAAACCTCTCTTGAACCCAGCCATTAAAACCTCTCTTGAACCCAGCTATTAAAACCTCTCTTGAACCCAGCTATTAAAACCTCTCTTGAACCCAGCCATTAAAACCTCTCTTGAACCCAGCTATTAAAACCTCTCTTGAACCCAGCTATTAAAACCTCTCTTGAACCCAGCTATTAAAACCTCTCTTGAACCCAGCTATTAAAACCTCTCTTGAACCCAGCCATTAAAACCTCTCTTGAACCCAGCTATTAAAACCTCTTGTAAACCCAGCCATTAAAACCTCTTGTAAACCCAGCCATTAAAACCTCTCTTGAACCCAGCCATTAAAACCTCTTGTAAACCCAGCCATTAAAACCTCTCTTGAGCCCAGCTATTAAAACCTCTCTTGAACCCAGCTATTAAAACCTCTTGTAAACCCAGCCATTAAAACCTTACCTTATCGCTTGTGTGAGTCCTCCCCTGCATAGGAACAGCTGCGTCATCCAGGGGTAGACCAGGGAATCAACCACTCATATCCACGGTAGACCAGGCAATCGACCACTCCTCCAGGGGCCGGTAGACCAGGAATTCAACCACTCAGCGGATGACCAGTGTTGTGTAGCTCTCCAGTCTGAAATTGAGGGAGTTCGTAACCTAACCGATCATGGATATTAATCAGTGTTTCTACTCAAAGACAAACTGTGTGCGATGAACATTCAGCGACTCGGAAATAATCACTGGATATTTATGACACAATAACAAAAATATCTGACATCACACCTGAACCACTGGACACCTGCGACATTATCAGTAAAGGCAATTAGGACACTCACTCGCGAGGACGTCTCAGAATAAGTGCGCCGAGGACTATTATCGAGGCTAACATGGCTGTGGTCCGGGGCGTGGAGCCTCATCAACGGTGACGAGGTGTTCTGTGGTTGAAGCTCGGCCCTGGAGGTTTCTTGTAGACCCGGGTGGATGTGGTAATGCCCGGGTGGAGCAGCAACGGCCGTAGAGGGTTGGGATGTACACTGTAGAGTCTTCCATGGCAAACGTTGCCTGTTCTTTACTAACTAGAGAGAGAGAGAGAAAGACACAGAGAGAGATTGAGAGATAGAGAGACAGACAGAGAGACAGAGACAGAGAGAGAGATTGAGAGAGAGAGAGAGACAGAGACAGAGCAACACACACACACAGACGTACGCACAGTGCAGTGAGGGAGAATTAAGCAACACACACACACAGACGTACACAGTGCTGGGAGGGAGGAAGGACAGGCAGCATGGCGGTACATTGTTTATTACGGAACGAAATTCGCGTTACAGCTGCAAGGTGCTCTCAACCACAATGCCTTACAAAACCAGCAGTAGTTACCTCCTCCTGCTGCAGCGACCTCCCCAAGACGGAGGGCCCCCAGACCCCGCCCAGCGAGGATGCGCCTCCCTGGCCACCTGGTCAAAGCCTGGTCAACCAGTCAGCCAGAGAGGTGCGCCCCCGCCGACAGGGCCCAGAAGCCTTCCGCATCGGGCGGGTCACCACAGCCGCCTCTTCTTGCTGCTCAGGAACACAACAGGCTAAAAGGCAACAGTTACACACACGGACATATAAAAAAAAGAAATCCTAACCGACATCTCAGAGGGAGACGCCCAAAGGCGGCAGACTCAAACGCAGAACGGAAAACACCCGTTCTGTGAAAGAGCCAACCGTCGTACCCCTAACACCCTAGGCCCCACCAGCCTCCTCCTGTGAGGAAAACTGGTTCTCAGTAACTCGGAAGGAGCTACCCTGGCGGCAAAGCTGTAACACAGACTGGCCCGCGTACAACT
This sequence comes from Eriocheir sinensis, assembly GCF_024679095.1. Classification (NCBI taxonomy): domain Eukaryota; kingdom Metazoa; phylum Arthropoda; class Malacostraca; order Decapoda; family Varunidae; genus Eriocheir; species Eriocheir sinensis. Next base: position 4,577 of record NW_026112236.1, read on the forward strand.
CCGCCGCCTAAACTAACACCTTGCCAGACCTCCCTACGGGAGAATCTGACATCTATCTGCGCGTCTTTCAAGCGTTGCTCCGACTCCCTAACCGCCCGACCACCCGTCCGCCCGCCCGTTCCCACGTACGCCCGCCCGTCCGCCCATCCGCCCCCCGCCCCCAACCCGCCCGCAAGCGTGCGAGCAGAGGTACGACGAGCGTCAGTGCAGCGGAACGTAGCGTACGGGTTCCGTGCGTTCGTACGTGTAGCCGTACGGCTCAGCGTAGACGCTGCTGCCTGCCTACCTGACCGAGGGTGGGGTGCCCGCCCGACAACCCGACCGCAAGGTGGCCTGCCTACCTATCTGATGGCCCGACTGACAGCCTGACCGCCAGATAGCTTGCCTGTCACCTGCTAGCCTGACTGCCAGGTGGCACACCCGCCCGTCGGCCTGATGGACAGACGGCCACGCCCATGCCTTCCTGACACAGTGATTAGCTAAGTCCCCCACACAAAAAAAAGACACTCACACAAAAAAAAAACTCACACACCCTACATAACCTGCACCGTAGTGCTACCCCAAACCTCAGCAGCTCCCGCGTTGCACACCGCCACCGCCGTTGGTCGCCCGGCAGCATCCACCCAGCAGGGACAACAGCTAAAGAGCTAGGGAGGAAGGGGGTTATGGGGAAAAAAACATACATAGAAATGAAATCCTAGCAGTCACACAGCAACACACAGCAAAAGGTCAAACACACGGCAGGCCTGCCATCACACACACAAACACACACAGCACACACTAAACCAAATACCGTGGATATACCGTAGTGACGTGATGTGATGTCCTCGCTGCACGCGCCTCCGGACTGCCACACACACACACACGCTAGCTATTGGGTATAAACACACGGGAAAAAGGCATAGAAAAAAAAGACATCCTAAATAAAATAACACACACAAGCACTCAGCGGGGGTTTGGGGAGGCAGACGGAGGAGGGCCAGTTGGCATGGGAAAGGGGAATCGCCCTGCCCAGGAGATGGATATGGTCTTGGCACCCCCCCCCTGGCGTGAAGGTTACCCAACACACCAGGCGGTAAGGCTCGACACAACCCAAATCCCAGGAGGCTCATCCCCCAACCCACTTCCAGCCCACCAACCATTCTACCCCACCCTCCCTTACCCACTGAGCACCCACAGACATACACCAAAAAAAAGACTCCACTCCCATCAGACTCCTTGGAAGAAGGCAGCCTGATCCACCTAATAAAAAAGCCAGGCTCAACCTTACGGAAGAGTCTGGCAAAACGTCGGCGGAGACAACGCGAAAGACTAACGCCTGGCCAAGCAGAGCCCGACCGCTCTGACCCCCGGAAGAGAGGCCAGAGTAGCTAGAGTCGGCTTCCTCCTACGGAGAAAACCGACAAAAAAAACTTCAGACATCTCGGAGGGAGACCGTCTGAAGGTGGAAGACTCAAACGCAGAACGGAGTCACACCCGTTCTGTGAAAGAGCCAACCGTTGTTACACCTAACACCCTAACACCCTACACCAGCTAAACAAACACCCTACACCCTGACGTGCTGCTCCCGCGCTGCGCCGATGCTCTCCGCTTACGCGCCTCTGAAAGAACAAGACCGACTTAGACACAACCCAGGAGACAGTGACGGAGAATTAGACACACTATGAAAATTATACAAGAGCAACAGTATTTAATGATCTTGTTATTTGACTGATTATCATTTCATTACTATTATTGGTATTGTTATATTCATTACTATTATTGGTATTATTATATTCATTACTATTATTGGTATTATCATAATCATTATCATTGTTTACCTGGGCGCCAGAGGATACAGGCAAAGGGTGACACACACGGCCACCTCCATCAACGTGTCTCTCCAGGCGGGGCAACACACTGGAAGTACAGGGAGACTCAGACATGCGGAGAGGCAGCGGCAGAGACATCCAGACATCTTGGCTCAGACACAGGTGGCTGCTCCATTAACCCGGCAGCAGCAACGGGCCAAGTTTGTGGCTTTACCGTGTAGCAGCGATGGGCCAAGTTTGTGCCATGATATTTAAACCCCCCAAAATAGATGATGCATAATCTGATCACAAATGCTTTGATATATATTATGAAATGGTTTGTGTGTCCAAACTCCTTATGCAAGAGTTAAGAACATAAGGAGTCTGCAAGAGGCTGGTTAGGCTATACAAGGCCATGGCTTTATCTAACCTCTTCTTGAATGTATCTATGGTATTGGCACCCACAACATGGCCCCCAAGCCTGTTCCACTCATCCACCACTCTGTTAGTAAACCAATTCTTGCCTATGTCTTTGATGAATCTGAATTTGTTTAACTTAAAACCATTGCCACGCGTCCTACCTGGCTCTTTTACTATCAAAATCTTATTGACATCCCCTTTATTAAATCCCTTCATCCATTTATACACTTCGATCAAGTCTCCTTGCAACCTTCGCCTTTCTAGCGAGTGTAGATTTAACTGCTTCAGCCTGTCTTCATAAGGCAAGTTTCTCACCCCCTGAATCATCTTTGTCATCCTCCTCTGTACAGATTCTAACACCTTGATATCCATTCTATAGTAGGGAGACCAGAACTGAACTGCATAATCGAGATGAGGTCTAACTAGTGCTAAGTAAAGTTTGAGGATGACTTCAGCGCTCCTATTGCTTACGCTCCTTGAGATGAAACCAAGTACTCTGTTGGCCCAATTTTTGGCCTGAATGCATTGAGCCCTAGGACGGAGGTCAGCGCTCACTAGGACTCCTAAGTCTCTCTCAAGCCCAGACCTGCTTAGAGGAGTGCCATTTAAGGAGTAATTGTGTGAGGGATGATTCCTACCTACACTCAGAATGCTACACCTCCCGACATTGAATTCCATCTGCCACTTCCCTGCCCAATCATATAGTCTGTCAAGCTCATCCTGGAAAACGGTAGCGTCCCTGTCTGATTGAATTATCGATCTTGGTATCATCTGTGAACTTGCTGACATCACTACTAATTCCTGTGTCAAGTCATTGATGTAAATAATAAAAAGCAGAGGACCCAGCACCGACCCCTGAGGGACTCCACTCGTAACACTGCCCCATTCAGATTTTTTACCACTGATTTGCACTCTCTGCTTCCTACCACTGAGCCATGCCCTGATCCAGTTCAAAACTTTCCCATCTATGCTGTGAGCCTGTAATTTTAGTAATAGCCAGTGATGGGGAACTTTGTCGAACGCTTTACTGAAATCTAGATACAATGTGTCATAGTTTTCATCTCGGTCAACTGCCTCGATTACTTTAGTGTAGAAGGACAACAGGTTAGTAAACCTATGTGAACCTATGCTGTGAATCAGGAATTAAATTATGCTTTTCTAGATGGTCCAGAATGCTCCCGGCTATAATTTGTGGCTTTACCGTGTAGCAGCGACAGGCCAAATTTGTGGCTTTACCGTGAAGCAGCGACGGGCCAATTTTGTGGCTTTACCGTGTAGCAGCGACGGGCCAAATTTGTGGCTTTACCGTGAAGCAGCGACGGGCCAAATTTGTGCCACGATTTAAACTCCCCAAAATAGATGATATATAAACTGATCACAAATGCTTTGATATATATATTATGAAATGGTTTGTGTTGGGGGGTGATTTTTCTCTCATTTATCTTGCTTGGAGGGACCATTAAGAAACATGACCCCTGCTGCTACCACCACCACCGGATTAAGGTCAACAAAATTGTAATGCCAAAATTTAATTAAGTATGGGAAAGATAGAAATTAGGGAGGATAAGTAGTTTTAAGTATTTTTAAGAATATATAAATTCCATCTCTATCTCTCACGTACTTAACTGAATTTTTCTTAACTATAAATGGTCAAATCATCACTGATCTCTTCTATTATGCATATATAATCATTTTTGCAATTCCTAACATTATAACAAAATTTAATTAAGTATGGGAAAGATAGAAATTAGGGAGGATAAGTAGTTTTAAGTATTTTTAAGAATATATAAATTCCATCTCTATCTCTCACGTACTTAACTGAATTTTTCTAAACTATAAATGGTCAAATCATCACTTATCTCCTCTATTATGCATATATAATCATTTTTGCAATTCCTAACATTATATACTCATTTAAATAATTTTTCACACATATATATAAATACTACTCTTACATATACCCAATACTGTCCAACCCCTTATGCAAGAGTTAACCAGCATCTTCATTCTTTCATCCCTATACTGTCCAACCCCTTATGCAAGAGTTAACCAGCATCTTCATTCTTTCATCCCTATACTGTCCAACCCCTTATGCAAGAGTTAACCAGCATCTTCATTCTTTCATCCCTATACTGTCCAACCCCTTATGCAAGAGTTAACCAGCATCTTCATTCTTTCATCCCTATACTGTCCAACCCCTTATGCAAGAGTTAACCAGCATCTTCATTCTTTCATCCCTATACTGTCCAAACCCATTATGCAAGAGTTAACCAGCATCTTCATTCTTTCATCCCTATACTGTCCAAACCCCTTATGCAAGTTAACCAGTATCTTCATTCTTTTATCCCTATACTGTCCAAACCCCTTATGCAAGAGTTAACCAGCATCTTCATTCTTTCATCCCTATACTGTCCAAACCCATTATGCATGAGTTAACCAGCATCTTCATGCTTTCATCCCTATACTGTCCAACCCATTATGTAAGAGTTAACCAGCATCTTCATTCTTTCATCCCTTACACTGGTAAACTCTGGAGCATCCTTCCTGTGTCTATATCTCCTTCTGCCTTTGATTTGTATTCTCTCACGAGGAATGACGTATCGAGACACCTCTCCTCCCGAAACTGACCTCTCTTTCGGCCGCTCATAACTTTTGTCTCTGAAGGAGCAACAATTAACCCAAGAACATCGGCAGACCCTTTTCTGGGGTTTCACAAGTCATGGCTGTGGTACGGTGGACCCTAAAAAGGGCTCGCCATAAAACCCTTGATTCAAGCTAATTGTAGGTGGTTGTGGCATACCTCAACCCACCATGCATGATAAGTGGTGCAGTAAGGTCACGGCAGACTGAATTAGCTATCCATACAGTAATCACTCGTCAAATTCTTTAAAGTAGACAACAAGCGACTCTCGGCTAGATGTCACGCGTCACAAGACTGTTTATTTTGTGACAAACACCACACAGAGTGGAGTTTGAGTAAAAGAAATATTCTTAATGGCTTTATAGTTATGAGAGGAGCAAGTGCTCTGATGTACGTTCCATGCTCTTTTCTTAGTCTCAAAATGCAGTGTAATTTTGCCATTTCTCGGCCACTTCTCGGCTTTCCCATTGCCGACGCCCACGGGTTAAGCCCTTCCCGGCGGAGGATCTATATAGAGACGCTTGGAAATTGGGACTTTTTGTCGGCGTGCTGTGTATAGACGTTTGCTCTCATTTGCCCTCATTAGATAGTATCATGGCGCCACTATAAACACTCGCCTGCGCCAGAACGGGCTGGGCCGACCCCCCCAAAAAATAGACGATTCCTTACTACTGACAAAATGAACAAAATAAATTATTATTAGGCATCTCAAACCCATGGACACTTGCCAACATTGCCTCTCAAGGACAGTCACCCTTGTGCCTTGTTGGATATGTGTAATGCCCCGACGAGCTTCTTTTCTAAATCCTTCCTATTTCTCAACACGTCCTCTGCGTGTATCGAAATAACACGAGAAATTAATCAAGATCAGGGTATTCGCCGGCTGCCTGGGATTGAACCCGCGACCAGCGTGACGGGAGAGCCACTCCTTACCGAGTCGGCCAAAGAGGTGCCCCCCTGGCTAAGTGGGTTATGGGAGGCTCGTTCATCAGGCCGTCGCCGCACTACATATGCAACGCACATCAGCTGACACTGGGAATTTTTGCATTTTTCCTAGTTTCTTTTATTATTATAGTCTATCATGTCAAGGAGTAAGAGACCTCTTGAGCCGGAGGAAATGACTCCTTTGGCAGCTGAGGATATAGATGCTGATTTTTTTGGATGATTTTGATGATCCTGACTCATGTACCATCAGTGGTTACACTCTAAACCTTCATTTGAATGTATCAATATACATATAACCAGTCCAACTTAACCCTTTCATTGCTAAACGCTTGCAGTGGGCGTTAGGCGTATTTGCTGGTGGTGCTAAACGCTCACTGCGACCTCCAGCCGCACTAAAATCTCCCGTGTATGAGAGTGTTCCAAACAGTAATTCTCACAACACAGGATTGACAAGTGAGTGTTTTCTACTAAACTTGGTGGAAAATCATGTCAGCCCTGCTGCCGGAAGGGGTTAACGGGCTTTTCTAAACCTAGTTTCTCATTGCCATAGAGTGGTTTATTTAGCTGTAAAAAACAATATCCATTATAACAACAAATATATCAAAATGCTTACCGGACTCACCAGCTGAAGAGGTCACGGACAGAGGAGGTCATTAGAGCCTCCCCAAGCCCATGTCCCCCGGCGTCCATCTCCCGGAACACTGCCACACAAACAAACGCTAGCTATGGGTATAAAAAAAGATTACGTGCAAAAAGTTCACACACAAAAATACATCCTAACAAAATAATAGTGCGAAGGCATAACGCCAACGCACACACACACACAATCATACGACAGGCCTGCCATTCACACACAGACGCACACACAAGAGAACCCACTTAACCAAACCGTTGGTGTCGTCGCGATGAGTCCTCTGCATGGTCCGTCCGCGGCATCCTGCAAAAACAGAGAGGCATATTAGAACAGGGAACATTAAGGGCCGCTTCCACAGTCCATCATGGTCTTTGTAACACTCCTGAACCAAGCTATAGAATCCCATACTGTTCAAAATGGTGCGGTCTTCGATGACACACTAAATACAAAGAGCTTTTCCTGTATTGTGTCGTCAAATTTGTGGACTTGAATATAAACAGGATCTCAGCTTACTCATCTCCCTTCTCTTCCCTTTCCTTCGTATCATGACAATATAAGACCTTTCCTGTATAGTCTTGTCAAATTTGTGAACTTGAATATAAACAGGATCTCGGCTCACTCATCTCCCAATCTCATCTCCCTTCTCCTCCCTTTCCTTCGCATCATGACAATATAAGACCTTTCCTGTATAGTCTTGTCAAATTTGTGAACTTGAATATAAACAAGATCTCGGCTCACTCGTCTCCCAATCTGATCTCCCTTCTCTTCCCTTTCCTTCGTAGCATAAATATATAAGACCTTTCCTGTATAGTCTTGTCAAATTTGTGAACTTGAATATAAACAAGATCTCGGCTCACTCGTCTCCCAATCTCATCTCCCTTCTCCTCCCTTTCCTTCGTAGCATAAATATATAAGACCTTTCCTGTATAGTCTTGTCAAACTTGTGAACTTGATTATAAACAGGATCTCCTCTCTCAATCTCATCTCCCTTCTCCTCCCTTTCCTTCGTACCATAAACACACAAGACCTTTCCTGTATAGTCTCGTCAAATTTGTGAACTTGAATATAAACTCCAGACACCGTACAAGGAAATTTCGAAGGCTCTGGTATTGGTTTTGGAGCTTACTAACCCATCATGAGGAACTGTGAAACTGGGCCTTAGACACGGATGCAGAATTATAGCCATGCAAAAGGCAAATTACTTATATATAGTACATGAAACTGGCCATCACGGGGAGTTAACTTATGGCAAAATATATTACTAACCCCGGAAGTTAAGTGAGACTGAAAATTTAAAGAAGCATTATGTGAGAGAGCACCGTGCAGGGCTTAGTAACAAGGATTTCGGTTAATTTACATTCACGTACGGATTGAGATATCGGCAAGGCTTGAAGCTGCCGATATCTTTACATGGAAGAGGCGCCTGGCTGGGACTGACAATTATACAGTGACAAAACAAACTAGGACTGACAATTATACAGTGACAAAACAAACTAGGACTAACAATTATACAGTGACAAAACAAACTAGGACTGACAATTATACAGTGACAAAACAAACTAGGACTGACAATTATACAGTGACAAAACAAACTAGGACTAACAATTATACAGTGACAAAACAAACTAGGATTGACAATTATACAGTGACAAAACAAACTAGCAAGCAGAGCCGGGCACCACAAACACACTGGAAAGAACCTTGAGCAAAAGATAACTTAGACATTAATTAAAAGGAAGGAAGGGATGAAGACAGACAGAGGAGGAGGAGGAGGAGTGAAAGGAGAAAAAGGAGAAGGAGATGAAGGAAGAATAGAGGAGGAAAGAATGGAGGATAAGTCAGACAGGAATGGAAAAGGAAGGAAAGGAAAAGGAATAAAGGAGAATAGAAGAATTATTAGAGGAGGAGGAGGAGGAGGAGGAGGAGAGAGAATGGACGACAGGGAAATGAGATGCAAGATTTGACCACCATAAAGAATTATAAACGTTAATTAAGCAAAAGATAACTTATTTATTAAAAGGAAGGAAGGGATGAAGATAGACAGAGAGGAGGAGGAGGAGGAGGAGGAGGAGGAGGAGGAGAGAGTAAATTTAAGACTAAAAACAATCACTTGATATCATTTAGTATTCCATAATGTTGCCGAGCTCTGCAAACTAGTCACTCCCAATGATTAGACAGCTAACCAGTGATAGCCTATCCTCACTAACACACTGAGGACATAGTATGTTGACCTAAATTGACCTATCTATCTTGGTGTGACTCTCCGTGATGTCTCCCCTGCTTGGCCCGGCATCTCCGCGGTCCCACACGAGTCCGGCCTCTGTCACGGCAGCTCTGGGAAGACAAAACATATCTGACAGAAAACATACTGCATGACACACGAGGCTGGTCCATATACATACTGCATGACATTCTCTCCAGTGACTCTCTCTATCATCTCTTTTTCTCTCCATCTCTCCCCGTGTCTCTCTCTCCTGTTACCTACATCTTGCTAAGCCAACACATCCATCACCATTAAGCCAACACCCCCATCACCATTAAGCCAACACATCCATCACCATTAAGCCAACACATCCATCACCATTAAGCCAACACCCCCATCACCATTAAGCCAACACATCCATCACCATTAAGCCAACACATCCATCACCATTAAGCCAACACCCCCATCACCATTAAGTCAATACCCCCATCACCATTAAGCCAACACATCCATCACCATTAAGCCAACACATCCATCACCATTAAGCTAACACATCCATCACCATTAAGCCAACACATCCATCACCATTAAGCCAACACATCCATCACCATTAAGCCAACACATCCATCACCATTAAGCCAACACATCCATCACCATTAAGCCAACACATCCATCACCATTAAGCCAACACATCCATCACCATTAAGTCAATACATCCATCACCATTAAGCCAACACATCCATCACCATTAAGCCAACACATCCATCACCATTAAGCCAACACATCCATCACCATTAAGCCAACACATCCATCACCATTAAGCCAACACACCCATCACCATTAAGCCACCCATTCCATCACCATTAAGCCAACACATCCATCACCATTAAGCCAACACATCCATCACCATTAAGCCAACACATCCATCACCATTAAGCCAACACATCCATCACCATTAAGCCAACACATCCATCACCATTAAGCCAACACATCCATCACCATTAAGCCAACACATCCATCACCATTAAGCCAACACATCCATCACCATTAAGCCAACACATCCATCACCATTAAGCCAACACATCCATCACCATTAAGCCAACACATCCATCACCATTAAGCCAACACATCCATCACCATTAAGCCAACACATCCATCACCATTAAGCCAACACATCCATCACCATTAAGCCAACACATCCATCACCATTAAGCCAACACATCCATCACCATTAAGCCAACACATCCATCACCATTAAGCCAACACATCCATCACCATTAAGCCAACACATCCATCACCATTAAGCCAACACATCCATCACCATTAAGCCAACACATCCATCACCATTAAGTCAATACCCCCATCACCATTAAGCCAACACATCCATCACCATTAAGTCAACACATCCATCACCATTAAGCCAACACATCCATCACCATTAAGCCAACACATCCATCACCATTAAGTCAATACCCCCATCACCATTAAGCCAACACATCCATCACCATTAAGTCAATACCCCCATCACCATTAAGCCAACACCCCCATCACCATTAAGCCAACACCCCCATCACCATTAAGCCAACACATCCATCACCATTAAGCCAACACATCCATCACCATTAAGCCAACACATCCATCACCATTAAGCCAACACATCCATCACCATTAAGTCAATACCCACATCACCATTAAGCCAACACATCCATCACCATTAAGTCAACACATCCATCACCATTAAGCCAACACATCCATCACCATTAAGCCAACACATCCATCACCATTAAGCCAACACATCCATCACCATTAAGCCAACACATCCATCACCATTAAGTCAACACATCCATCACCATTAAGTCAACACACCCATCACCATTAAGCCAACACACCCATCACCATTAAGCCAACACATCCATCACCATTAAGCCAACACATCCATCACCATTAAGACAATACAACCATCACCATTAAGCCAACACATCCATCACCATTAAGACAACACCACCATCACCATTAAGCCAACACATCCATCACCATTAAGTCAATACCCCATCACAATTAATTCTACACATCCATCAACATTAAGCCAACACATCCATCACCATTAAGACAACACATCCATCACCATTAAGCCAACACATCCATCACCATTAAGCCAACACATCCATCACCATTAAGTCAATACCCCCATCACCATTAAGCCAACACACCCATCACCATTAAGCCAACACATCCATCACCATTAAGCCAACACATCCATCACCATTAAGCCAACACCCCCATCACCATTAAGCCAACACATCCATCACCATTAAGCCAACACATCCATCACCATTAAGTCAATACCCCCATCACCATTAAGTCAATACCCCCATCACCATTAAGCCAACACATCCATCACCATTAAGCCAACACACCCATCACCATTAAGCCAACACACCCATCACCATTAAGCCAACACACCCATCACCATTAAGCCAACACATCCATCACCATTAAGCCAACACATCCATCACCATTAAGCCAACACCCCCATCACCATTAAGCCAACACACCCATCACCATTAAGCCAACACACCCATCACCATTAAGTCAATACCCCCATCACCATTAAGCCAACACATCCATCACCATTAAGCCAACACATCCATCACCATTAAGTCAATACCCCCATCACCATTAACCCAACACATCCATCACCATTAAGCCAACACATCCATCACCATTAAGCCAACACATCCATCACCATTAACCCAACACATCCATCACCATTAAGCCAACACACCCATCACCATTAAGTCAACACACCCATCACCATTAAGCCAACACCCCCATCACCATTAAGTCAATACCCCCATCACCATTAACCCAACACATCCATCACCATTAAGCCAACACATCCATCACCATTAAGCCAACACATCCATCACCATTAAGCCAACACATCCATCACCATTAAGCCAACACATCCATCACCATTAAGCCAACACATCCATCACCATTAAGCCAACACACCCATCACCATTAAGCCAACACATCCATCACCATTAAGCCAACACATCCATCACCCTTTTTTTTTTCTCTCTCTCTCTCTCTCTCCCTTTCCCTTATTCTCTCTCTTTCTCCCTCTCTCTCTCTCTCTCTCTCTCTCTCTCTCTCTCTCTCTCTCTCTCTCTCTCTCTCTCTCTCCCTCTCCCTTATTCTCTCTCTCTCCCTCTCCCTTATTCTCTCTCTCTCTCTCCCTCTCCCTTAAGCCAGCAGTGAAAACCCTAACAACTCTGAACACTCCAAGGACTGTCTTACCATAGATCACATTAATTCCCTACTCGCAAACTTTGATGAAATAAAAATGTTAATGACAGAAATACAGATATTCTTTGCGTCAGCGAAACATGGCTCTCCCCTTACACTCCCGACACATACATCAACATTCCCAATTATAAAGTGTTCAGGTGCGACGGCGGCCGAGGTGCAGGTGTCTGTCTCTATGTTAGTGATACCCTTGCTTCTGAAATAATAGACACTAAAATAACTAAACAAACAGGGACTGAAGACATATGGGTCCGAGTGCAGTGCAGGATATTACCATCTGTCATAGTAGGATGTATTTACAGACACCCAAAGGCTCTCGCTAATTCATATGATCATATAACTGAAACTATACGATCTATTATGCTTCATAAAAAAACATTCCTAGTACTAGGCGATCTAAATGACGACCTTCTCTCGCCTACCAGCAAACTCTCACGCTTACTAAAGAATAATAAACTAACACAACTAATAAGCAAACCCACGACTAACCCACACCTCTGCTACACTACTGGATGTAATGATAACCAATAACCCTGACCTCATATTACAGAGTGACGTAATCCCTATCGCTGATCACGAGCTTATCACAGCCACAGTCAATATGAAAAAGCCAAAACGAATACCAGTTATAAAAACATTCAGAGACTTAAGATAAATTCTGCGAAAGCCTGCTAAACAACGTCACCGAACTGAATCAAATATTAAACACGGATAATGTTAATGACCAAGTGAGCATACTAACTTCAGTGTTCACCAGATGCTTAGACAACCTTGCTCCAATGGTAACACGTGAAATAAAACGGCCCCCTGCTCCCTGGATCAACAATGAAATTAATGAATGTATAAATCTCAGAAATACAACACAACGTAACCTCAATAACAACAGAAAAGATAAAATACTACAAGATAGGTACAGATACCTGAAGAAACGCGTAAAAACCCTAATTAATATGTCCAAAAATAATTACTATCAGTCCCA